>NC_056729.1:222758888-222818888 GCF_019279795.1 Protopterus annectens | reverse complement strand
TAAGAAAAATGTATTGCTTACCTTGGAAGCATGACCCTAGCTTCCCCTTGAGTACATTACCCATAATTCTTCAGGGAATTTATTCATCTTCTCCTATGGTTTGTAAAGTCTTGATGTCCCTTTTCCCTGGGGCATGTTTTTAAAGTAAAGATCTATTTCATTTAATCCATACATTATGCTTTTCTCACAGTAACCTGCTTTTCAGTATCTGTGCCTTCCACTTATTCATTGCTTCCATCTTTCTGCAGTGACTTTCCCCATGTTTTCCTGCCTTCCATTTTTTAAATCCTATTATCCACCAAAAATGCTTCTGTCCAGTGTGCTTAGTCTGTTATTTATCCAGCATTTATCCAGCAGTTCTCTCTGAGACATTTGAAGCATCCAATACATTATTCTTCTATCTCCTTAGAACTTTTCATGTCTGCACCTGCTTCTTTCTCTGTTTTTGTGCCAAACCAACCTTGGGAGAGGCTTCTCATTCTAATCACTTTTATATGATTATTTTACTTATTCCCCTGATGCCATTGTCTCTTTTCTCATCTTTTTGTATTTGCTTTTGTAAATTATTTCCTGCTCATCTCTTTTACTAACATGTGGCCCTTCTGTACTTCCTGGTCTTATCTTCAAACCTGTATGAGATTTCAGCATCTGTTGTCACAAGTCCTCCCAGTGTTTCTTCAACACTTTCCCTTTGTTTAATTTTGCTTCTCTGTCCATGTCTTGTGGTCATTTCAGATTGTTTGCCTGTACTATTTAGCAGTCTGTGATACCTTTGTTTAAACTTTTGAGATCCTCCACAGAGTAGATTGAGCACTTCTCCTCCATGCTGTACTTTCACAATTGCAGGATAGTTCAATCATACCTCTGTCCCTTTTATTCTTAGTTTATTTAAAATCACCAGCATAGCTTTCCTTCTCCTACAAAAAGCTTCTCAGTAATCCTTGTCCAGATTTATGATCTTCCCTGAAAATAGGGTAGCTTTAAGTCTTTTTCATTGCCAAATTATTTCATTTTTTATAGCAAAGGAATAAAAACATGCCCAAACATGCCTGGGTATGTTTTTTCCTGCTGCTTGCCACCATCAATAGTTTATTTCCTATAATAGTGTTTTTTGATTTTTATGGTTTAATGAATCTCTTATGTAATAGCTGCATAACAAAATGCTCCAATTCACCATTGCCCACTTTCTTTTCTATTCCAATTATTCTCAAGTTACTACTTCCTGAGTGAGTTTCAAGATCCTCCATCTATTCTCGTTTCCTTTTTATTATGTCTGTTAGTTCTTGTGTTTTGCGACTCTCTTCCTGCATTTCAGCTTTCTTTCCTGCTTTATCTTCCTCCAGATCTTACACCTTTCTTTGTAGTCTGTTCACTTCTGTTTGTTGTCATTCCATTGTTCGTTTCAAGGTGCTTATGTCCTGGCCCACTTTGATTATATTTGCAAACAAAATACACAGTTGTTTCTCCTTTGTTCTTGGTCACTCATCTTTCTTCTTCCTGGGAACACTATTTTTACACAAATTTGTAAAATATGTGTCCAGAGCTTTGGGCCTAGGCAGTTATCTTGGGTGAGCTCTCCAGCACCCTCTAACTGCAAAAGGGAATTGCCATTATATTTATAGGTAGTTGCTAAGATTACAGTAGCCTTACCCAAATTCTCTACTGCCCAGTTAGGCGACTATCTCAAGGTCACACAAGAGGGAAATGAGAGCTGAGGGAATCAAACCCTGTATCACAGGAAGTACAGCTCACAGCCTTAACTCTCTGTGACTACTAGACATTCTGTGGGTCAATGTGCCATTTGATGCCCCAGAGAGATTAGTTTAGCAAAAGCTATCACAGAATGCATTTCATGTCTAATGCCTGTTTATTAAGTCATTCTGACTACATATATAGTTAATAGGATCCATACAGTAGCTGCCTACTCATATTGCCACTGTTTGGTGATAGCTTTCCAAGCATCCATTTTGGCAAACATTGCCCAGCTCCACAATTTAACCATTTGGGTGCAGCATCAATAACTGATTTAGCATAGCAGTGATCAGTATCTTTCTCTTAACATGTGGAGAGCAAACATATTCCAGCTCCATTTTCCCCAACTAAGAGGATGATGACCTGACTTCCCTCTCCAGTAGCCTACTAAATGTCTTGGATACTGGCGCAGTCATGTTTCTGTTGAGCAGCATGCCTACAGTCCAACACTTGTCGTTCGAAGGAGGTTGTTATGTTGCATGTATAGTGTAATATAATATTTCCCAGTATGTATGCTGATGAGATGCAAAATGATTAATACAAAAAAAAAACGTGGGTCATTATGTTGAGTATGCCAGATAACAAACCATGCTGTCAGTAACTCACAGTGTTACAGTATGGTAAAGCCCCCCCCCCCCCCATGTGCATCCTCAACCATGTCATCAGCAGTTCTAGCCATCATGAGGCAAGTTTCTTAAACTGTAGCAGGACAGCATATTCGGTCCCTGTTGGTGAATTTGTATTTGCTATCAGTGCAGGTATTATTAAAATATATATTTAGTAATCAGATCATTGCTTTAAGAACTTCCTCATTTCCACGTCTTCTATCATAACACTGGAAAAATCAAACTGGAGAATCTAGTTTTATTCCATCTGCCACATATGCCCCGATGTTTTTTTTTCAACATAATGGAAAAGCGTTGTGGGATATGCAAGGCAATTGCTATATTAAGATTAAAGTTCTTATCAGATGGCTTTTGTATTAATGTAAGTCTATTATGCAATGTTTCATTCTTGATTGTGTTTGCTGTTCTAAGGAAGTTATAGCAACTTACCAAATGTATGTCAACATATACAGGGACAAAATAGTGTTTATGCTAGAATTCTTGGATTATTTATGATGAAGTCAAAAACATAAAATAAGTACGCATCAAAGTCTAGGTACATGGAGATTCTGAAAAGATTTTGCACATTCCTACAAAGAATATAGGTCTGCAGCACTGTCAGATTGATGCCTGTTAGTTTTCCCTTTGCATGAATACTCCGTTTACTAATAAATGTTATCTTCTTAAATCTCAGAAGCTCAGAATGTTTCTAAATCCTTCAGCACTGATGACACACTGCAGTCTCTTCTAATGTACTATAGATTTTTAAAGGAAACAGTAATTCTAGCCCTTTATGGATTGCTAAAGTAACAACTGACTACATCCCTGATGACTAATGTTTCATGAGACCATGTGTCCTCATTATCGGATGTGTGCATATGGAGTGTGCAGTGATCTAACTGAGGTTATCCATTTTATTTTAACCAAGAGGTTAGAAACAGGCTCACTGACCACTGTGGTCATGCTGCAATGGTCACATATTGATAATATTGATCATTCTGAGATGTGCATCCTATGCATATTTGACAGTATGTAAACTGGTAGTAACTGCATTCAGTAAGGAAGAGGTCAGTTATTTTTCAGCATTACTATTGGGAAAATTAAATTATGCTGGTAGTTTCTTGTAGGATGTACAGCATATTAACTGTCAGTTTTCTTTTAGCTAATGCTTCTCAAAAACTAAGATAAGTATAACCATCAGATTTTCTTAACGTGAATACACTTCAAAGAAATGTCAGTCTTTCCTCCAACAGCAACTTTTTTTCTTGCTTGGGGTGACAGTTTTTTGACTTGAGTATCTTGCTTTCTCTTTCCATATAAACATTTTAGAGTTCTAGACTGTATATTTTTGGTGATTAACATATATTTTTGGTTTCCATAATGTTACTCTGTGTGAGTTATTTTGCGATATAAAATAAATTAATTCAGTTTCAGCCTAATGTAACATTCTACCAAATCTCAATAAAACAGTATTCCATCAAGTGACAGATCACAGCTGGACAGATATTTAAGCATTTAGAACATGGAGTTACTTATTCAGTATTTCAGACATAGTGAATAGTCATAGCTGAAGGGTTATATGAATATGATTGCTGCTTTATCATCATAAAATGATGTCTTTCTGATTATTGCTGGTGGCAGTCTGTAATAAAGTAATCATCTGGTATTTGTGGCTAATGGCATTCCTAAAGTTGTGAAGGCAGTTTATATTAATGAAAAAAAAGACAAATTACATACGTGAGCTTCTACTGAAATATATGAGCGATATAAATGCTTGGTATGAGTGTGTCTTTGTGCATGTCTGTGTGTCTGTGTATGAATTTTATATTTTCAGACACTAGCACACACAAACCCAAAATTTATAATCCAGTTGTTAACCAGGTAGGCCTAAAGGAGACACACCCCCGGATTCACGAATCCCCCATGTAAGACTTAATAAGTCTTACTTGGAGGCTGCAGTTTAATGGTATGACGTCAGCATGCCATGATTATTCATGAGGGCACACTGACTCAACCGTAAGTTTTACACGGACCGTGTAGGAAAGCAGGGGGAATGTCCGACTGCCGAGCAGTCTAAATGTCCATGCCCCTGCAAGGGTTCTAAGAGTAAAATGAAAACACACAAGAGCGAGTCCACTCAAATGTTCTTGCACCCAACACCACACTCCCTGACATTGTAAACCCACATAACAGTTATAAAAAGTAAAACATTAATTTTATTTTTTTTAAATTCCCGAAATAGCTGCCCATATTTGTGCGTGTGTGCGCGGGTGTGCCCATTGCTTAGCTGCAGTTAGCAATTCCGACATGGAAGAGCATAAGAATGAATGTTTATTCAAATCACACCAGATAGCAATAGCATAATGGTCAAGCGTTTGCACAAAGAGGAGGCATTCACGGTTCGAGTCCCACCACTCCCCTTCTTATTTATGTTTTAAATCAGTATATGAAATAATACCTGACATATATGATTAAAATATTAGTAAAAAGCAGTGAAATGGCCTATGTATCAGTGAAGAAAATATATATTTTTAAAGGATCCTGATATATAATTGCCTGCAGTTAAGCAGCGCTTTACCCAGTGCAATAGAGTTGCCCAGAGTTAAATAGCACTTTACCCAGCGCAATAGAGTTGCCCAGAGTTAAACAGTGCTTTACCCAGTGCAATAGAGTTTCCCAGAGTTAAATAGTGCTTTACCCAGCACAATAGAGTTGCCCATAGTTAAATAGCACTTTAACCAGCGCAATCTGTTTGCGCGGACGTGCGCGCCGCGCCAACCAGGGTACCATAGGGCAACGTGGAGCAATGTAGAGCAAAGTTGCTTAAACACAGCCACACCCCCTAGCCTGTCTGGACAGTATTAAAATAAAATGAATGACAAGGTTCGAACCCAGGACTCTGTGCACCATAATCAAAGTACTGAACCACTAAGCCATGACAGCTTAGGTGAAACAGCCACTGTTAACATGCATATACTTAGAAATGGTAGATTAACCATTACTAAGCAGGTCTGCAGTCAGCCGAGAATTTACAAAAATGGCCAATCACAAAAATGTGTGGGAAAAGCAGCATATATAAGCCCCATAGGCAGGAATACTTACCATAACTGATTGTAGCTCACATCTGCAGTTAGAATGGCTGGTGCTGGAGAGGGTACATGCTTCCAAGCACAACGATGGGGCATCGAGGAGTCGAAATACATGGTTTGGCTCCTTGTCCACCATCATGAGTTAAGACTCCTGCAGGGCCAGTTCCAAGGGATGGAGTACAAGGCAGAGGCTTGGAACCGGTTAGCTCATGACCTCACCAGTGCCACAGGCATTCCTCAGACTGGTGAGCTGGTCCCTCACCACCATGCAGACCTGAAGAGATGGAAGCAGGACCACCTGAACCAATGGATACAGGAGGCCCGTGGGATGCAAGATGCCCCACAACTGAGTAGGTAGCCATGGAATGCAGTATGTAAGAATTGATAATTGATTCTGTATAATGGATAGGTATGTCTCAATATCCCTTCATTTACTTCCAGCTGCAGGTGACCGTGCTGCAAATCAGCAAGCCTATACAGATAGGCTGCTAAGGCTGCACCACCAGGCAGGTTAGTGATTATTCTGCATGTATTGTTATATAAAATAGGGGAGAGAGCATGAAAGAAAGTGTTGTAGTCCAATAATACAGCCATAAAATGCCCTGAATAAGTCATCTGCATGTACTGTCATATAAAAAAGTCAGAGAGCCAGAAAAAAAGAGTGTAGTAACCCATTAAGAAAGGTAAAATATGTCCGGAATAATATTTCTGCAGGTACTGTCATATAAATTAAGTGAGCGAGCTTGAAAATGTGTGTTCTAACCTATTAATAAAGGTATAATATGTCTTGAATATGTCTTCCATGTGCACTGTTATATCAAATAAAGGAGTGAGCCTGTGGAAAACTGTGTAATGTAATTAATAAAGGTATAAAACCTGGAGTGTGTCTGTGTTACTTACTTTGAAATGTTGTTGTACCCTTGCATTATACAAATAGTACTGTTTTAATAAGTGCTGGCAACTCAGAGTTGTGCAGTCCCATCTAAAGTGGGTGATAGAAGTGCTAGTAGCTGTGAAGCACATATACAGTCCTCAACAGTCAGTTACTGGCTGGCATGCATAAGTAAATCTGGCACATGAGTAGCATGTTAATTTGTTCCCCAGAAATGTGAGTGTGCGTCAAGAAATGCAGGGTTCTGTACAAATTGAAGTGAAAATGTCATGTGAAAACATCCAGATATGTAGATAAAAAAATATAAATGAAATCAAGAAATATGTAGCAGTAACATCTGCATCTTGGACAGTTAGTATGTCAGATATAGGCCAGGTATATATTGAACTAGCCAAACCCATTACACAACCTAATGCATGTTGGCAAGTGTAATAATACATGTAGGGGATATACGCTTGCAGTCACTAGGAATGTAGTGTAGAGTAAAAGTACTTATAAGATGCTAATTTAGCTTTCTTTCTATACCCTACTATATGTGCATAAACCATGCAATTCCACACCTCAATGGGTATGTGTAATCTCAAATATTTGCTTGGACATTGTCCTATTGTTCTATAAATATTTGCATTCACTTTGATGCATGTGCCCTGTTCAAACACCACAATCATGGTGGCCTGTTGCTACCAATCATCCCTGCATGCTGTTGGAATATCCACTGTTGTTCAATATATGCATGTGTTATGCTTGCTGTTCAACTGTTGGAACCTTGGTGTGTTGGGTTAATGGGAATATTACTGCATGCTGTTACAACTAATCTGGAATGCTGTTGTTTATGTTGTAATTAAACACACCTAATCACAGAATGCATGGGAAGGCCGGTCCCAGCGGACCCACCTGTCCCTCCTCAGCTGGTGAGTGCACCTGGCACCCGCAGGAGCGGTGCCCAGCCCGGGCTCCCCTCCTCCATTGGTCCTGTGCCACCCTCAGGTGGAAGCGCTGCAGGGGATGGGGCTCGTCCCCCCGTGCAAGCGTGGGCGGAGAAGGGCCACCTGTCACCCTTCGAAGGGTCCGGGCTGTAGTGCATAGGGATATCCAGCGTTCAGTTGCTGATCCCCTACGCCAGCTCGAGGCTAGAGTGGCACATCTCATGGGTGAGCCTGCTCATCCTATGCAGCCCCCAGCATAGCCATCCTTGGGGCTGTGAAGGTGCAGTGGTGACTACCCATGAGTGGGGATCTCAGTTCCACTGTTACCATCTGTGGGCTCATGGGCTTGCGATTTCCAAACATCCGTCTCTGTCAGTTGTGTTCACCCACCCCATGTGTCATACACCACCCCTGTATGCATCTTGTTTGTCTTGTCTGTTAACCTCTCCAACCTACCTCCTCAAACATACCTACTTCCTCTACCTCACTTTCTACTCTCACCTGAAAAAAAAAAAAGGGCAATCTGTACCCACAAAAAAATTATGCCCCATACATAGCTGCCCATTTTGCACACATGTCCGCTGGACATGTAAACTGATAATTATAATTGGCAGTACAACATACTTTGTTGTCCTCACCCCTCTCCTAGGGGTGGAAGGTTTCAAATATCACTCCAAATTTATTGCATATGCACAGCTGTGGCTGGTAAAGAAATGGGCAGCTATGGACCTTCCCTACACCCGTCCTGCACATCATGAGCTTGTTTACCTACTGTCTGTCCCTCTTTGTGACCTCTTTTTCACCACTTTCCTATCTCCCCATTTTCTTTTCTTTCAAAGAAATTAGCACGGGGGTTAGCGGGAGTAAGCACTTTTAAGCAGTAGTAAGCAGGTTTTAGCGAGTGTGCGCATGTGTGCACTTAGCTAAGCGTCGCTAAGCGTCGTACAAACCCATGCAAACCCACTTAGAGCTGCTTAAAAGTGCCTTAGTCACTCTATGTCAGGACCCTTGTTCTGCTCAGCAGCAAAAGAAAAAACCTCTGCCAGTCTTGAACCCCAAACCAGTGACACAATAGACTGCATGAATTACCACTAAGCCACAGCAGATATACAAATAACTTGGTGCTGAAATAAATATATCATGCATTACAATGAGGGAATGTAAATGGAAATTAGGAATGGCATAACACAAATCCTGTTCTGTTGGCCTTTACCAGCAGTTGTTGTGGAATTGCATGACATGACTGTGAAAAGAGAACCAGCCATTCTAGCAGGGAATAATGTTACAGTAGCACCTTACAAACACCACACAGTATCAGACCAGGATAAACACTGGCAAAGTTGAATAGGGCAGAGGCCAGACTCCCCAATTGTGACTGCTTTACAGGGATGTCCCTGATTTGTAAACAAATGTTAGCTGTGCACCTCTGAATTACTCTGAAAAGTACTATTATTAGGCAGAAAAGTGGGGAATCACACTTAATGAATAATGTTAATAGGTGAGAGTAGACACTGCTTGCACATCAGAAAAGGTGTAGTAATACATATGCTCCGATTCCCAAGAAAGTCTCAACTGCAATATGTCTGTAATATATTTGAGGTGTATCTTAGTTATATGTACCTTTCACTGAGGCCACTCAAATATATACCTGAGAGTATCTGAGGCCTGGCAGAGGCAGAAACACACAGGCATATCAGCATTCCTGCTGTTACATACTCTGCAAAAAGTTTTGGAAGGAGTTCCACAAGCATGCCCTTATGTAGAAGTACAACACAGAAATATCACAAGATGTAGCCATGTACTGCTAGCAACCAACTGTGACAATGCCATTGTGCCAGTGCTGAAAAGACAGGTGTGGTGCACAGACAAAGAATAATAGGCTAACCTCTAGCCACCATCTGGATATGTCCACAGGTGGGAGCTACGCAGACAGACTACTTGCCTTGATAGACTAACAGGTACACAGCAACCCTGTATGTTCAGCAAGATAAACCTCACACGATAATAAAAAATGCACTTTGCAGTTCTGCACCCCTATCCAAAGGTACGACATACCTGTGTATTCAGGCAAAAACAAGGGTGTAGGTAGGCATACTCAGTACTGAAATATGTCCAGTTGTGTTGAGCAGCCTGTGCTAATGTCAACACAAACAAACCACAAACCACAAATTGTTCAGAAGTGAGTAACTTAATAATTACAGTATAGCAGTGCACAAACAGTGCATGTGCCACAGGAATACATTGCAATAACCACATTTGTATGGCAGTTAATTGTCTAATTCAGAAAGAAAGTACATACTCCCATGTATCTTGTGTTAGCATTTGGAGGGGTGAGTACATCTACACTGCGAAGTGTGTACTGGAAGCAGCAACATTCAGGTTTGAGTACAACATGCATATCACTGGCTACAACCCTAGCTTCAGATAAAATACATATACCAACCTTCTGACTGACACAATGGTGTCCAGAGCAAACAAGCATGGACCCCACCTTGGAAAGCTGAAAGGGCTACACCTACCTAACCTAGCATTTTATAGCAGTGGGCTGCAATCACAGTGAGTACTGCAATCACCACAAAGCAGGCTGCATGCAGTTACTGAATGGTGGGCAGCAATTGGTACAGAGGCTGTCACATGCTCATGTGCAGATACCTAGAAATGCAGGCTGTACCTGCTGTTCACACATGCAATAATATCATTGCAGGAACAGGGAGATAGAGAGCGAGAGAGAAACAGAGACACAGACAGAGAAAAGAGACAGAAACAGAGACAGAAACAGAAACAGAAACAGAGAAATCCTGAAACAAACAACCAAAATAAAAAAAAAACTAAACAAAAAAAAAAAAAAAACCCAGCAAAACAGTAACAACAGACGGAGCAGGGAAAACAAAGGTGAGGTATGTATGTGCCGGCATGTAGTAGATGTTCCTGAAGAGTACTCTACAGACTGCAAATCATCCATATGTGGCAGCAGTACGTATCTATCTGTATCTGCACATGTGCATAGGGCAAGGCACATACTGCAACTGTTAGAGAAGGGTGGACACATATATGTCGTTGAAGTTTGTTATGTGCATATATCTATGTAGGTCATAGTGTGAGGCATAGAAAACAGCATGCAGTGCTGATATATGTCATGTGGTGGTTAAACACTGTGGGACTGATTTGTCAGATCTGCTGTGTTACAGCCAGTGAGGCCTGTTAAAGCTACATGGGCTGAGGACACCAAAATGCATTCTGCACAACATGGTGCAATATAATCACATAACTGTACATCCCACAACTGTCACATAAGTGATATTCCCACCATGAAAGGTGGACTGTACATGTGCCTATATGTACATCTATATGTACAGCAATGGATGTGTACATGTATGTGTATGGATATATATATATATATATATATATATATATATATATATATATATATATATATATATAGATATAGATATATATATATATATATATATATATATATATATATATATATATATATATATATATATATATATATATATATATATATATATAGAGAGAGAGAGACAGGGTCATAAGTACTGCAACAGGTGTGTGGTGACCAAGGCATGGACTGTAGACAAGTGCTGATACTGCAGTGCCATTCCTCTTTTCCAAAACACTGTACCCATTAACTACCACATAGGTAAAAATCTACCTAACACTGAAGGTGTGATAAGGGAACATGGGACACAGGTGGACAGTAGCCTCCCCTTTGATAAAGACAGTGCCACACTAGACTTGTAATCTGTCTATGTGGTATGTGTCATGACAACAGGTGTGTCATCTAGGGAAATATAGGTCAGTGTTCCCCTCTACTCATCACAATGCCCTGTGTGGTATGTACCTCACATGACAACTACAACAAGTGGAAAGGCCACAGACATACCTCACAAAGGGTAATTCTGGCCTCAAACAGATGCCCTATGCAGACTGACTCACAAAACCACATCTAGACTGTATTGAATACCGCCCACACAGAGGTTACCTCTGCCGGACATACAGAGGTATGTCAGACCCATAGCTGTGTGACAACCACCATGGCAACATATCACAATCCCTCTGGGCTACATGGTCTAGGGCCCTAAACCTCGTCAGCTCACTAAACAGCACATGCTGGAGGGGTAGGTTCCTATCTCAGAGATATGCCATACTCTGGAATAGACCACCTAGCAATAGCAAACTAGGCTCCTCATTAGCAGTTGTCATAAATACCCCTGATGATTGTTTGGGAGATTGGTAATACACCCCAGGAATCCCTTCTGTGGTTCTGGTTGACAGGGGCAAGTGAAATCAAAGTACATGTTTGGCTAAGGCCAGGGTAGCATATGGCTAGGCAGATGTAAGCCCTAGGGCCAATAGCGTCTCATCTACCTATGACACTATGCTCACACATGTACTCAATACAATACCTGCTATGTGAGGTTGAATAAGTGTAAAGTTGAATGTGTGCAAGGTCTGTAAAGGTGTGATAGTGTAGTGTGAAGTTGTATTTGACATGGTAGTGTCTATCCTAGCAGTGAGGCCAGCAAAAGATGTGTATGTTATTGTTAGGCAGACATAGTAGTATGGCATATGATGTGACATAGTTCCTTGTTGATGACTGTGGTGACCCATTGTAGGCTAAAGCAACACATGTATGCTTAGTGAGTGGTATTGCTGGTGAATCCGACTCCCATATGAACTGTAGTACTACCTGAAGCTGTAGGCCTAAACAGCACAGTATGGTGTGTGTTCACATTGGTTGGAAACACTGTCTTGTGTGTTTCCTGTAGTCTGCACAGAGGACATAACTCAGGCATAAGGGTTTGTAAGTAGTGGCACATAGTACTGTATGGTACACAGGTAAAGCTCATCTGTGTTGGCATACAGTGGTGTGTTGCATGTTTGTCTGATGTGTGTGTGTAATTATGCCTGTACCATGGCCGCAAGTGTGTTACAGAGTATACGTGTGTATCTAGCAACATATATACTCTGTTACAGCAGTATGCCACCTATATTAACAACTGTGCACATATGTTAGGCAGGGCTATGGCATCAATGACTAGGGTGGTTTACTGGTACTACTGTAATTGCACTTTACATTCATTTCAATGGATGACATCTTTGTTCGTGCATTAGCGTGATATATACCCCTGTGGCGAGGTTGTGCATTGCGTCAGAAACAGTGTGCCGGGTACTGTTGTATAGTGGTTTGATATATAGAGTGTGCCAGGCACAGTTAGTCAGTTGTGGCCTGAGAACCAATATGTGGTATTGAATGTGTGCATCCTCTGACAGACAAACAGATGGTATATATGGCAGTGAAGTGATATCTGTGGTTAAGCGTGTAAAGTGTGCCACAGGACTCGCTCACACATATTGTTCATTTCCCTTTCAGCCTGATGGCCTACCAATGTAACCCTTCTTACACAGCAGAGGAGGAGGAAGAGGTGATCCAGCAAAGCTTGGTGCAGCACTACACACTGTTGTTTTCCAGAAGCAGCCAGCACCAGCATGAGTGGACTGCACTGTGGCAAGATCTTGTTCGTCGGGTAAATGACATAGGCATGCATATCTGGACATATGAGCAGGTACGTCATTACTGCAGTGATTTAATTAGACATGTCCAGCGGCGGCATCTGATATCCATAGACAACAGCTTGCCACAGGTGGTGGGGTGGCCATTCATCCCCCCCTCACCAGAGTGGAGGAGCTGCTCCTAAGCATGGTGGCTCCTGGACAACAAAAGCAACTCCCACAGACATGTGTCATTATGGAGGCCGGAGCCACCAAGCATGTTCACATGGAGCATGCAGGTAACATGCCCTATCTGTAGACTTACAGTTACCTGTATTGTTAGATTATGTCTACGTGAGATGTGTACTGTGTGTTTAGCAGTTGTGCTGCCTAGTGTTGTGCAATACTGATATTTGGAATATTATCTGTACACCTGTGACTGTCGGCTGTTGTTCTACTGTAGTTTAGCAAACCCACAGTAGCAATGCCACAGTTGTGGCCACTGACGAACTCTCTCATATTCTCGTAGGTTCCTCTGGTGTGACAGCAGGGCAGATGATCCATACTGGTGAGTGTGGTATAACTGCAATGTTGGTAATGAAATGTGCATGTTATAGGTGAGGTGTAGGCCATGCACATGTAACACACCTATGCATAATGCATGCCGTGCATGTTTGCTGTAAGACATTGCACAGCTCAGTAATGCCAGTATCTGCCTCAATGACATGCAATATACAGAGCATCCGACACAGTTGTGGCAACACAGTACTGCACATTGGATAGGCATAGTTGCTACAGCTGTACACAACATAACGCGTTTATCATATGCATTACACCTCAACATGCTATGTATGGCGTTGCCACACACCTGCTGTAAGGTCACACTTCAGTATCCCACATGTCATCCACACACACATGATAAACCTCAGGGGTACAGGCCTATCATGGGGCTATACAACACTCTTCAACACATAACACAGTCATGTTAGTCAATGCTCCCTATTGGGCACCCACACACCCATGTACAAAGTGACTGTGTAATTGTGAATGTAGCCACGGCACTGCAGTTCAGGTACAGTATGCTAGGCGGTGGTCTGTCACACATTAGTAGCCATGAGTGACCACATGATGCATGATGATGATGGCTCATTGTACTACACCCCATCCAGTTACAGTGACAACAGTACTACACATTGCAGTCATTGCTTTGCACCTCAATATTGTGTGTGTGCAAATATATGCACCTATACACAATATGCATAGCATGTTGTGTGTGTGCTTACATATGCCAGTATACACAATATGCATAGCAGTCGTCATCTCTACAAAGTGACACATATATGTCCTGGAATGCTATTGGGTGTATAGGTCACATGACACACATTGGGTATGTGTGGCGTTTAATGTTGCAGTTGTGTAGCATGCCATGTAATGGCTGGCACCGACATATCTGCAATATGTCCCACACTCACCATAACCACTGTACAATGGCCATGTCAAGCATTTGGATTCCTTCACGTCTACATGCACCACTCATTCCGTGCATGTACATAGCATGCATGTGCTACACCTGTGCCAGTATTATCTGCTATGGACACAGACACTGTAATCAGACATGGAAATCTATGTGTCACACAGATAACACATGCACCCATGGTATGTATACCTGTGAGTGATGGTGCACAGGACATTGCAGAGCTGATAATACTTGCACAGCAATGTTGTATCCATGTACACATTGTATTCCAGGGTGTAGCCAATCACTGAACAACTACACACATGCATCAAAGCCATGTATACTGTCATTAAATAGGGCCGTCTACACTCACACTGCATGGTCTTGAGCAACACATATTCTGCATGCTGACACGTGTGAGGTGACTGTTTGCCTTGTGATACTGTCACCCACCTTCACCCACTATTGAGTATGTGTTGGATTGCTGGTGTGTGTGTGTATCTTCTGTAGTGAGGAGTGTATTTGTGTGCATGTGTTCATGTGTGCATGTGTTCATGTGTTCACGTGTGCATGTGTGCATGTGTGCATGTGTTCATGTGTGCATACGTGCATGTGTCCATGTGTGCATGTGTGCATGTGTTCATGTGTCCATGTGTTTATGTGTTCATGTGTGCATGTGTTCATGTGTTCATGTGTGCATGTGTGCATGTGTTCATGTGTGCATGTGTGCATGTGTGCATATGTTCATGTGGGCATGTGTGCATGTGTGCATGTGTGCTAACATCATGTACAGATTGTAAAGTGTGTTTCCTGTCTTCCTTTCACAGGTGCTGAGTTTGGGGTGGCTGAATGCAGCAAGGAACCTGACGTCACTGCCACAAATAGTGGAGATGATGAGACATGTATTGTGGCACAGGCAGGTTTGACAGGGTCTGTCATTGGTCCGCCAATCGATAGTACACACCGTTCAACCCCATCTATGTGCACACTCATACTGCCAATACATCCCTCATCACCAATGGCCTTAGCAGACGGACAGCATACAGTTGGCATTGACCAGGATACTGTGGTACCCATGGCACTTGCATGCCCTCACAGCAGCCATACCCGTATTCCTGGAATGGTACCACATAGGCGGATGTCCAGGGGTTCTCAGGGGAGCACCGCTTTTCGTATTGCACCTGGCAGATGTGCCCTCCCAGGTCTTACAACCTCGAGTATGTTCCGGGCTGTAATGCAGGTACAGGCACATATGGAACGGTACACCAGACAGGGACTAAGGGTGCAGATGGCCCATTACACCGCTATCAATGACAGCATCCGTGACCTTGCCGGTCCCATCCGGAATTACACCATGGTCATTGATAGACGTTGAGGGGGAGACATTAGATGCCCTCCACAATGTGTTTTCCATGAGCCAGGACCATGCGGGATGGGTGAGACGTCGACGCGGATGCATGCCAGCAACATCAACAGCTGGCAGTCATCACGGATGGCCCACAGATCACAGCCGCTCCCGTAGTGGCAGTACCAGCTCCAGCAATGCTGGGACTGGCCTGTCGATTGACCGTCCTAGTAGACTACATGCACGTGGCTCTGGCCATTCCCAGCAGGGACATGGGTCCACTCGACATACCTCTGCCTCTGATGATAGGACCCAGTCAGGGTTGGTACCTGATACTGTCCATAGCACCCCTGCCAGGCACAGGTACTGTGTCCATGGCCAGAGACAGTGATCTGTACAGCCTGGCAGGTACAGTCTGTGGCTTTCCCACAACCTCCCGTATATGGCAGCAACATGGTGGAGTTGTGTGCATGCAGACACATACACATTAACCAAACAACTAGGGCTCACACATACACCACACACATTACATCAACGTTGGCCCATGCTATACTGTTGTCCCTCACACACACACACACACACACACACACACACACACACACACACACACACACACACACACACAGACATGTCGATTGGATGGGTCAATGTCGGGCTCTGGCAAACCAACAAAACACCCTGTGCATATAATGACACCTGGCCACCTCCTGTCATCTGTAACATTGATGCAGGAACAGGCTAACATGGTGCTGATGCACAGGGTGACATTATAGCAGTGTAGCAATATTAGCAAATTGTCAACAGGAAAGTGTAATGATATCCTTGTAGGTATATCTGAGCAGGCATGATGCATCGAAGCTCTGATTGTCAATGTAGCATTGTTTACACCAGTGTTAGGTCTGAGTATGTATTGGCCGGCCATGTGCCACTTGGCTGAAGTGTATAGTGTTGCCAGCATGTGTTAGTGAGTGGACAGTACGTGTGTGATGTGTGCAGTACAGATTAGCAGGTGTACATCTGTGAACATGGGGAGTACACACAATCTGCATGTACGTGCATAGTGGACACATGGGACGTGTGACATACCCTGTTTTACACATTGTTAACATCTCATAGTATCTCTCAATGGCCAGTATGCATTCTACTACAGATATGTACTAACATGGGTACACATGTGTGTATGACATGGGTTGACACTATGCTGTGGGTGATACTGTTAATATCTGTCAATGTTTTGCATTCTGGTAGTATACACAACCTCAACAGCATGACTATAACCAATCATTAGATGATGTCCTGACAACTGACACACAGTTGTAGGGAACTCAATAACAGTGGGATCCTTCCGGTACTATACTATAACAGTAACGTTTGGTATTGACCGCCACCAGTTCCTGGGACCACACCTGTTTGGTATATAGGCCTTTTAGGTACATGCAAACACACTAGGGATATGTCCATCCACATCTGTAAATGCATGCATTGGCCTACAATGCATTCTCTGGATGGGATACATATCCTACACAAGGGTATCATACAGACAGATACCTGTTGTCCGACACATGCTGTATTGTATTAAGCTGACTATGGCATAGTCATCCACATTTACTATACATACTATCCTGACAGTACCACATAGGTGGTAGCCCCCATGTATGTTGGGTACCAATGTGTACCTACAGCCATGTGTTATGTCACCTGTCCCTTGGTATTCACATATACAGAGATATTGTGGAGTCCCTCGGTGTATCACATAAGATATTAGGGGCCTGAATGCATATCCACAAGGCTGTTGTACACCTATAATGACTGTCCATTATTGCCAGTCGTTGTTGTGTATAAACATGTCTGACATATACTCCAGGCATGTACCCTCACTCACACTACTCTATAGTAACTGTCATGGGTGTGTGTGGCACAGATGACCTTGGCCACAAATCACTACAGTGGCCGGCCTTGTCACATACATGCATATATATGTGACCTACGATCTGAGAAGCAGCGGCACAATCTGTCAAAGGAAACAAATGTATTCATGTAGTATGCAGGCTTCACACCTATGTACTAATTGAGGTCACATCTACATATATTTATTTGCCACACAGATACCTGATGTATGCAATGCACATACTGTTTCAATCCTGATATGTCATACCATAGTAAAAGCAAAACCCACACCGCATTGACCAACAGTGTCACACATACACTCAGCAATTGCATGTTTCAAACCCCTACCTAACTATGTTATGATATTAGAGAGATATGCATTAACACAGTGCGCTATATGCTTTACTGGGTGAATTATTTTCTCCTGCTATATTTGCAGGATGCTGACATCATCAAACTTTCCAAAGAGAAATGTACCTCTTTTAATATGTTTTCCCAATCTCCAAAAAGGGCACTCCTCTCAAAAGAAATCACACACGTACACACACCCCCACACCCAAACACACACACAGTCAGCAATTGCAGGATAACTATGTTATGATACCAGAGAGATAAGCATTAACACGACAGGCTATATGCCTGATTGGGTGGCTTCCTTTCTCCTGCTATATTTGTAGGATGCTGACATCATCAGACTTTCCAAAGAGGAATGTACCTCTTTTAATGTGTTTTCCCAGTCTCCAAAAATGGCACTCCCCTCAAAGAAAATTGCACCCTTGCACAGTCAGCAAATGCAGGATTCAAACCCCTAACTTAGTTATGATATTAGAGAGATATGCATTAACACAGTGCGCTATATGCTTTACTGGGTGATTTGTTTTCTCCTGCTATATTTGTAGGATGCTGACATCATCAGACTGGACATGGTAATGTGTGTACACTTTGTTCTATGCAATTCCAGGAATGAGCCATATGGGTCAGCAGGTGTCAACAGCTTGAACAGGACCACATAATTCTTAGATTGTGTGATCTATCTGTGGACAAATTGACATTCCTTCAGATGTCAACACATATTTATGCACAGATTGTTGGTTTTGGAGATACGACATGTATCTAGGATGTTGATAAAGGGCTATTCAAAGTCTATATGAGACATGTGTAGCTCCGTTCAGTGATGTATGTCCTGGGTGGCTGCCTTGCAAACAGTCTAGCATGTGTGGGAACCATGATCTGCACATGAACATACCACAGTTGGTAGGGTTGTGTGTTTGTCAGCTTCCAATAGCTCTGTTTATGACTTCAATCATAATGAACTCCATGGCCTTGCAGATCAGACTTCATAGGCTTACTGGACTATACTTCCCATGGTGTGTTGTGCACCAACACTTGTGGGGAGAGCCATATGTTGCTGTAACATATTCAATGGTTCCAGATCCTGTGGAGAGGGTGAGGCTCAACAGACTGTTCAGGTGCAGGGTCTGTTTGTTGTGTAGTTCATTCATGACACATACAGGGAAACAATGTAATCCAATTGCTGCCATGCTTTCAGATTTGGGGGGGCTGTTCACCTATTCTACATGTGATATCTCCACGTATGATGATAGGGACTTTCGTCAGTGGGAGGTAGGTATGTATATATGGGCCTGTCTGACAGGATGTCGGCATTGTCAGTCAGGTACAGTTGGCCCTGACTCAGGACATATATGACTGTACATTGCTATTTATGACATAGCTGAAGGAGGTGTCATGATTCCATCTGGACTCCTTTGCAGCTACTCTTTACAAAACACCGACAAACCTGAGCACTAATCCCTGTTATACTCTTTTACACACTTAACACCCTACTGATCCTTTGTGATCAGTCTACAGAGTATGTCATCATAATATCCTGGCATATCCAGGGGTCGGTTTCGTGTGTACTCTCCAGTCCAGCTGGTGAATATTGTGATTTTGACACAATGTCACAACTGCCTCATGTACACAGACAACCCTCTCCTCCTCCCAACAAACTCAGGTATATGTGAGAGATGCAACTATATAGACATACAGGAGGCTGAGCTCTCTCGACCCATGACTGGCACAGTCTATCAGGTGGTGAAGGTAACCACACACACCACATATCAGTCTCACATAAACCTATAGCGACAGCAATCAAACCACATTATCACACATAAACATACTCGGAGGCTTTAAATAAACTCTGCCTAAGCAGCAGAGACCTCCAAAGCAGACACACAAACAACTGCTACCCCACTACAATACCCAGATATCACATAGTTCACAATGTCAGTGTGCTACACAGTCACTGCCCTTCGGGCTAAGTAACACACCTAATACACTTGTAATAGGTAACACTTATTGTCAGACACACTGACGTCCCACTCACCAGGCCGAACAAGGGGATGGTCACTTTGAGCTGTCTGTCGGGTGCCAGGATCTGCCACATAACACATGCATTCAGGTCATTCCAAAGCAAGTGCAGAAATGGCTCCATCATTGTCCATGCTGGTGTGTAAAACCTCAGACGTTCCTCCCTGGACCACATGACATGATAAATAGAGGAACTCTCTGATCATTTAGGCTAGGCCAGTATGACCCTGACCTTGTGTAGCATCTTACACTCACCAAGTATGATGTCACAGTATACAGACAAACTTAGCACATTTAACAGTTGGCTAACGTATTGGTGTCATTCAAAGGGGATCCAGTGTCTGTCAGCCTGGGGTGACATGCTCGACATTCCACGTAGATTTGCTATGGACAGCTTGCACCTGTCACTCTTGGACTTTCGAATACTGGCTAAGGCTCTTGCTACCACCATAGTGCCTTTTTTAAGCGGGGCACAAAAGACAAACCCACCTCCATAGATATTACAGAGAAAATGAAACTAAGGGCAATGCTGCTCAACACCAGATGTGTTACCCTCAAATTGCCCCCACTCAGGACTCTCCTCAGTATGGAGAATAGCGATATCTGTGCACTAACAGATGCCTGGTTCAGGCTCACAAATGCACACCAGCACTACCAGGTTATATTTCATACCATGCTTTCTGACCACAAGACTCGGAACGGACAACACAAATAGGGGGAGTATCCATATACATCACAGATACACACACCTCTGGGTTAGTAGCACTGCACGAAGCATTGCAGACCATACATATGCAACTAACATTGTGCAAAACTGCCTTTCAGTTTGTTGTCTGCTACAGACCACCCTCCCAAACTCAGGAACCACACTCTGCTTTCCTGGGGACACTGGAGAATATGAAGGTCTCCCCAAACACCATTATATTGGGTGACTTCAAATATCCAAACATTGACTGGGGATACTACTCAAGCCCCAACACCCTCGCCCAACAGTTGCTACTATTTGTAAATTCATATGCTATGGCACAACCGGTCACCACACCCGCAAGTGGGGAAAACACATTGGACCTGATCATCACCAACATGGGGACTCTATGTTCCACACCAGCGATATAGCCCTCGTTGGTAAGGTCAGAACATAGATTTATCTCACTGGACATCCATATTCCATTTCCACACCCATCCTGGCTAATCTTGGTGAACTTCTCAAAAGCAAATGTCTCACTTCTCCAAAGCAAGGTGGTATCCTTCAGAGACCCTCGGACAGTGGTAAATATGGCTCAGACTGCTGAATCTTTTACATACACATTCTATGGACACCTAGTGGACTGCATGGATCATGCTATCCCAAATAACAACAAGACTCACTCCTCCAATGGCAGGGGACCTGTCTGGTAGACCCCGGTCATTAATAAGCTATACAACGAAAGGAGGAAGCTACTACATGATAGAGCACAATTCCAGACAGGGAAGGCATCTGTGATCTGTACTAGCAGACAGCTACGATCACTCATGAATTTATCTAAGGCCCGCTTCTAATGGACAATTGCACCAGACACGTAGGACAATCACAAGGCCTTCTTCAGTTATGTCAGGAACCTGGGTGGACACTCACTGATATGCTGTGAGTTACTGCATACTGACTAAACATACCCTGAACCCACTGACATTACCAACATCCTGGCAAACAGGTTCAATGCAGATATCTCCCCCCCATCCCCCCTAAGGAGCAACTATCCATCCCAACAAAGTGTAATCTCCCTGACATCACAAATAAACAGGTGAGTGCTGCCCTCCCCAAAGCGGACAACACAGCATCAATGGGACCAGACGGTGTCCCAGCCTGTGTCTTACACGAGCTTCATGACAGATGTAACTCTCACATTAAGTTACTGTTCAATATCAGAGTTACTACAGGATATGTACCCAAGGAATGGTGTACAGTGACAGTGGTCCCGCTCCACAGAGTTGGTGCCACAATGGACCACAGACAATATCGCCCTATAAGCCTAACTAGCCTGTTCTGCAAAGCTATGGAGCGTATTGTCATGGGACTCATACACATAGACATCTGGAACCTACAGACACTGTGTCCTACACATTTCAACGTTGTTGTGGGCAGATCTTGCATCTTGAACCTGTTTGTATTCTTTAAATGATTACCGGGTCCATCGACATAGGGACGGTTGTCCACACAGCCTAACTGGACCTTGCAAAACCCTTCAACAAAATGCACCACTCGGCCATTATGCATAGGCTGACCAGCATTGATATTGACACATATCTCACACAATGGATTGCTACCTGGATCAGAGATAGCACCCACATGGTCAGTATTGCAGGTGCCATGTCTGACTATACACCAGTTACACATGGCATCCCACAAGGCTCAGTACTGGGACCTCTCTTGTTCAGTATGTATTTGTCTGATGTACAGGCTAACACAGGAGGAATATGGCTGACCATGTTCGCAGATGACTGCAAACTGGGTGCCATAATCAACTCTCCAGCTGGCACATGCATACTCAAACAGGGTCTCACAGAGATGGATGACTGGTGCCTGAGCCATGGCCTACAACTAAATGCCATTAGATGCATAGTCATCCCCTTTGGGAATAACAACATGCCAACAAATTTCCACATAGGTAGTAATCCATTACATACGGTAGGAGTTGTTAGAGGTTTGGGGACACGACTTGTTCGTACTCTCGCCTTTGACAATCACGTTCCCAAAGTGGTTAGACAGACCTTCTATATAGCCCACCTTATCCCATATGGTTTCACATCTAGATCAAATGAGGTCATTGTGCCCCTATACTCTTCACAACCATGCTTGGTTGCAATGCCACATTTGGGATGTACCTTACCCGACACCTGCAGCAACTGCAATGGCCACAAAAGTTCCTCAACAAGCAGATCTAGGGACTCACAGGGATGCCCTGCACAGTTCGGATATAGTAACTCCAGCTCT
This sequence comes from Protopterus annectens, assembly GCF_019279795.1. Lineage (NCBI taxonomy): Eukaryota > Metazoa > Chordata > Ceratodontiformes > Protopteridae > Protopterus > Protopterus annectens. The sequence goes on along the minus strand of NC_056729.1, from coordinate 222,796,081 downwards.
ACTCAGTCGCTTACCGCCTACTTGGATGTGATGTGTGCCTGTTGTTTACTGAAATACCCAACCCAGAATTAATGGACATGCTCCACCTCAGGATATCCGACTCCCTTGGAGCTACACACTCCAGGGACATATACCTCAGCACAGATGTTAATAGGACATGCTGGAGGGACAGATTCTTATCCCAGAGGCTCCACTCACTCCGGATTGTAATCCCAGTTTCACATAGGCAGAGCCACCCACTGACCACCTACAGTAGACATCTTGACAACTGGATGGGTGATCATATGTTTACCACTGGGATATCTGCTGGGTCCCTGCTAGACAGAGGCACATTCGACTAAATGTAAATGGGCTATCTTGTGTGACCTACTATTCACAGGCACAGTGTAGTAATCTGACAGGGTTGCAAAAGCCAAACACACTCTGGCAAGGCTTGTACATGCCCTAGGACAGATAGCCTAGTATCGACCTCTGAACCTATGATAATGTTCGAGATGCACAATGTTTATTGCTGATACTGTTTGCAGGTTTTTATCGTCTTTGCTTTCCCAGTTTTTATGAACAACTTAGGCATCTGCAGAACATATTTGATTATGACAGGGTTCCACTATATTATATATGTGTCTGTTGTCATATAACTGTGTGCACAGGGCGGATTGCTGGATAGTGAGAGGTTCCTGAGTTAACACATGCGACTGGCAGATATGCGTGGCCCACTGCTGTACTCAGACATGGCCTAAGTGTGTGAGCATGCCCAGTTCAGGCTTTCCATGTTTTGCTGCCTGACATTTGTCTCATTTATTCAAGTGTGTGAGAATGCCCAGTGTGACCTTTCAGTAAGTTGCTGTCAGAGGTACACTACATTTGTTGATGTGTGTGAACATGACCATTATTAACATGTATACTGTGTGTGTTGAAAATCAGGTTCTATTCTTACTGCAGGACTCAGCTTTGTGTCATAACTTGACAGGGATTATGCTGTGCCTGCAGAGTTTCCATTAGATACATTGCATAGACTTATCAACATTTTTTCATAGAGGCTGATCACTGCAATACTGTTATGGTTTAGTGGTTCAGTACTATGACTATAGTGCACAGTACCCTGGGTTCAAGGCTCATCACTGCTTTATATTTTCATACTGAGCAGACCAGACTGCTTAAGGGCCAGTAGAGCAAATATGAGCATGTTGGATTTTGTTCAGCTATGCCCTACTTAGACAAAGCTTGTCCATCATTGCTCAATATTAACCAACATTGTTGGATGTTGCCCAATATTACTCAACATTGACCACAGTTGTGCTAGTTGGTGTGTGCGATTTTGTTTACATATACTACATGGTGGTAAATGATGTTTAGCACTGCTTTATATTGCTTAACACATGGCAATCATGCCTCAGGTGGTGCTGCAGGGCTGCCTATGTCAGATGCACATACTACACTCCCTATACATGTTTGAAAGCAGGTAGTGTCAACTTAGGCCTCTCTTTTACTATATGTGTGAGTCAGAGAGAGGTATCACATCCAGAGTTCCTACTGAGCCAGTGTATGTGCTATGTGTTGCCTTTTGCCAAGGCCAAAGCATACTGGGCACGCCTCCTTCTGCCTACTGGGGCAGGCTCAGGTTGTTCCTCCTCTGAGTCACGCTCTGCCTGTGATGGCCTTGGCAATGGTGGGGGGCTGTTTGGCCCGTGCCTGTGCTGGTCCTGCTGCAGCTATTTTTGCAGGATCATATTATGTAGCAAAACACATACCATGACAATTTGGGTACATGTAGTTGTTGAGTACTGCAAGGCTCCACCAGATGGGTACAGGCACCGGAACCGTGACTTGAGCAGCCCAAACACACGGTTTACTATCAAAATTGCGAACGTCACTAGGTCGAACGTTGCATAGTTGAACGCATAAGGTCGGAAACACAAATGTTGAAGGCAGTATAATCAATCGAGGAACGGTTTTACCATGGGTCGAGGTAGGGAGGATGTTTGTAGTAGGGTATTATACTGTACACCTACCTCGACCCATGGTAAAACCGCTCCTTGATTATACTGCTTCGACATTTGTGTTCCTGCTCGCGACCGACTTTTCAACGCTCAATTTGATAGTAAACCCAAACACTCACCTGATTACATTTTGTGTTTGTGCATGTGCCTCATTATGGCATTCATGTTCAGGTGTGTGTGCGTTTCTGATGGGTGTCATCCGCCACGACTCCAGTGCATAGCCAGCATCCCCCACTAGGTGACCATGTGGGATGTCCCCATTGGCAAATGTCTGGTACAGCTGCGTCAAATGCCAGATATTGGAATCATGGTAGCTTCCAGGGCAGCCAGCACACACATTCAGTATTATGTCCTGGGCATCACACATGACCTGGCAGTTGATGGAGGGGAAGCCCTTGCGGTTGAAGTAGACCCTACCCTGCTCACTGGCTGGTGCTTTGATGGATATGTGCATGCAGTCTATTGCACCCACTACCTCAGGGTATTCCGCTATTTGCTGGAAGAGACACATATTGCTGGCCAATACCTCACAGGAATTGGGGAAATATACATGATCACCGACATGTGCTGACATGGCATCCAGGAACTGGTGCAGTACCCTGGATGCTGATGTCTGTGATATCCCCATCATATCACCAGTTGGTCTCTGGAATGTACCTGTTGCTAATATTCTTAGGCCAACACATACCTTGGTTTCCACTGGAATGGGTTCCCCTCTGTTGGTTCTATGTGTGAGGCATGGCCTGCACAGCTCAACAATTTGCTGCAAGAGGTCTCTGTCCACTCTATAACGTTCCACTATCTCCAGCTCATGTGGCCCCTGGTAGGTTACTCTGGGCCTGTACACTCTTCTCCGTCTTCTCACTGTGGGTTGTCCAGCAGCATTCACATTGTCACCACCCTCAGCATGTTGCATATGTCGCCTTATAACAGCAATGGCAGCCCCTAACATTTCTTTGACTCAGTAAAGCTTTTTCAGTTTTCACTTCTATTAGCTTACTGCAGTGTTGCAGTGTCTCTTGAGAGAAACATACTGGACTGTTGTTTGCAGTGTTTTAAGTGCTGGGCTGGGCTGGGCTAGTGTACTGCCTGTGCAACTGCCTGCTTCTGATTGTTTTCACCTGCTAGCTCTGCTAGTACTCCCTGGTAGATTCCTATTATTTGCTGTGCTTCCTTTTTCCTTTCTGTTTCCTCGGGGGGGGGGGGCAGCGCCATGCACACAAGCGCAGACACGCTCACAGCAGCTCACACGCGCGCACACATGCTTACACAGACTAAAACTTGCTTATTCTTGTTAAAACGCATGCACATCAGCGAAAACGCACTTACAACTCTTTAAACAGCCTTATACATGCTTACTCCGGCTTAAACGTGTGCACTCACGCTTACACGCGCACACACTGTCTTACTCGGGTTTACAGGTGCACACACGCATGCATACACACTCAGCAAGGGACTTTGGTGTTATCCACGGCATACACCTTCAATTTCTTGCCTTTACCTAGCCTACCTGTTGACACACCTCTTTCAATGATGTGTAAATGACAACTGACACATGCCACTCTGCTCCAATGAGCTTACATTCTTTCATACATACCCCCCGTGATGTCACCTATCTTCTACTCTGTTACTCCCCTTATCCTACTCCTACACTCCATTGACTGTGCTCATTTGCAATGTAAACTTGTGATTCACTATCCTAACCCTCATTTGCATTGAATTGCCTACAAATGCTTGGTTACATCTCTTAGACTGAGCTTCCCTCTTAGCAACCTGTACTCGGTGGTCATGTTGTCTTCAGCCTGCCTTTCACTTGCATTGTAAATTCATATTAGCATTAAAATCCACATTTGTGGATCTTCATTATTCATTTTTTGGTTTTTAAAGCACAGCGCGTTTGTGCGGCGCTGCGCTACACTTAAACCCCAGAGAAAAGGATGAAAAAAAAAAGTTTTTTTTTTTTATTTTGCATCACTTAACGTTGCCAATGGCCGTATTTTTGGCCATTGGCATGCTTCCTCATGTAAATGCATGCTTTTTTTGGAGCTGTCATGGCTCTGTTTTGCTAATTGCAGAACCGTACTCAGTTGTCAACTGAGTACATTTCTGCAAATAACACTACTCCTACTCGGACAGGTTCGGGTTTCCTGGATTGGAAATTTACCTCATTTGCATAGCTTTCATCTGCAATTGAGGTAATTTGCATATCCCAGCCCTGTCCGTGTAGGACTCGTTTAAGGAGCTCTGTTGATCGCTCAGTGGACATGTTGGCTGCATGGAGTCTTACTCTACTCTTAGACTCCGTGCAAGCCTTCGTGAATCCAGCCCACAGTCTCTTTTCAGTGTGATCCAGGAGCATTGTCTGGTTAAGTGACTTGCTGAAAATCACATATGATGTAAATAAGAGCTGAGGGAGTCAAGCCCTGTACCACTGAAACTAAAGTTTATAACCATAACCACTGCACCACTTGCAAAGAAGTCCAACTTTTGAGCTTTCTGCACAGGAGTTTAATTGTTCACACAATCATGTTATAAAAATGGAGTGGTAGGACAGTAAAGATTTTACTGTCTTGAATTTAAATTTACCTTAGAGAATTGCATGAAATGTAGTGGACAGGGTTCAGGAAATGTTAGTATAGCTCAGCTGAGTACATCTTTGAAAGTTTACTGTGATGCCTTTATATGCTAAGAGAGAAATCAGCAAATGTCCACATTAAGAACATGATGAAGGAGGTATTGTTGGCATTATCTTATGGTGTAATAATATCTGGTGCAAGAAATGTATCCTAAAATTCTTGCTGTATAAATATGCAGTGTGGTTTTAGTGAAGGAAATGATTGTCAAGGACAATGTCAAACTACAGACACTGGACCCATTCAGTTTGCCTTTGTTAGGGGAAGTTCTTGTCTACCTGAACTGGTAGATTTCTTTGAGAGGGTCATCAAAGCTATAGATGAGAGAAAAATGGTGCATACTGTCTACATTGACCTGGCCAAGGTGTTTGATACAATATCCCACACAGGTATTATTGATAAAATCTCATTAATAGGCATAAATCCCTACATAAAATGTTAGATTGCTGGCTGGCTCACAGATAGGATCTAAGAAGTCAGGATCATTGAGGCCACCACCACCAGGAGACTGATTGTCTGCAGAGTACACCAGGGGTCCATGTTGGTCCTGCTCCTGTTTGGCTTTTAATTCTTGGAAGTCAAGGCCAATGTCAAAGAACTCTGGCTCACGGAGTCCAAAGAGGACTGTAAACTGGGAACTATCACACATTACCCCATTTCACTGGCATCTTTCAACAGGGTCACAAATGACTGTTGTCAAAGCCATGCATTAAAATTCAACATGAATAAATGCATTATAGTACCCTTTGGGAAACCATCAATCCAAGCTAATTACTCCATCAGTAGAAAGACCTTTAAGAGTTGACCTGGTAGTTAGGGATCTGGGAGCATATGTAGACAGTAATCTGGTCTTTGACCAACACATAGCCAAGACAGTAATAAAATCATTCTTTGTCACCCAATCCATAAGCAAGGGTTTGGCATCCAGGTCCACTGAAGTTATAGTATCAGTTTACTCAGTCATTATCAGATCCATCATTGAGTAAACTACCTAAATAGGCACTTGCAACAGTTGGGATGTCCTGAAAGGTTTCTCACCAGGAACACTCAGGGTATGAATACCCTGACCTACACAGATTGCCTTAAGGCCCTGTCTTTGCACTCAGTCTCCAACAAGTTACTGAGAGACAATTTGTCCCTGGCAACTACAGCATTGATAGATCTCTTGCACATCTGCAAAACCAATTGTACTAGAAACACTAGATTAAAGGACATGAACTTTGCTGTGACATAAATAGAACGAGTTTGTGGGACCGATATGTATCACAAAGGATCACCACACTATGGAATAAGCTTCCCATTCATGTGGAGCAGATTTCATCACTGATCCTATTCAAGCAAAACCTTTATCATTGCATAGGAAATCACATATTCACCCCCTGGTCTGGATCCCATGTTTCTGATAAACCGAGGTTGACAGTAAGTAAATTAATCCAGAAATAGCATACCCCCCACATAACCCTTAGCTTCCACCTTTCTAACATACCCCACCATATAGACATCCAAGGTACTCAGGTTCAAAATTGGATTGGGTTGCATGGTTAGGCTTATAAAGACACTGGCAGTCATTAGCCTAGTATAAATCTATAAATCTATGTATAAAAAAGGAAGAGAAAAAAAAAATATGACATTAGTCTGAGTCAATGGCATGTACTTGGAATCTCAGGGACTTCGTAAGGAGCTGTCTATAAAATAGCAAACAAAAATGTAATGGATGGTGCAGTGGCACAGCACTTTGCATTTTCACCTGACATTAAGAGGTTCTCCAGATTGATTCTTGGCTGTGGTGTCTTCTGTATGGAGTCTGCATGTCCTCCCTGCATTCATGTGTGTTTCCTCTGGGTACACCGGTTGCCTCCCACGTTACAAAGACATGCATGCGGAGCGTTTCTTCCTTGGCCTCTGCTGAAAATTGGCTCATTCCAAGTCAGACTTTTCCAGTAAATAAATACTAAATAAATAAATAAATGTATGTTCATCACTTTGGCAATTGTTCATGAACAATGGGTTGAGAATGACACATTCCATATTGCTGATCACAGTCTTGTAAATTAATGATTCACTTAAAAAGCACCTCAGAAGTTCTAATTATAATGCAAGGTATATTGTATTGACTGTAAGCACTTCATAGCCCTGCTTTCAAAGTTGATTTCTAGTGATCAATTAATGGATATGGACTGGAGCATATAACCAATGCAAGACTATGCTGTGTTAGGAGTAACATTAGAGCAAAAAAAAAGTATACTACGCAATATCCACTAGGTATTCCTCCAACTAGATATAAACAAATAACATTAAACAACAGGAGCAAAGACAGCAATTTCTCTCAAAGACCCAAACGAAAAAACATACAAGGCATACTGGTATTTGTCACATAAACTATTGTAAAAAAGGAAGATTTTCATTAAAATTTTTAGAATTCTAAGGCATTTTCCTACAAAAATATCAGAATATATATTATCTTTAGCAACCCAAAGCATTCCCAACCAAACATCACTATGTGACATTTGCTGTAGGGCATTGTGGGATATTACTCCTAGTCTGCTGGCAAAACTGACATTGCTCTGTCACCCAAACCAATGGCCTCATATTCTTGACTTGATTCATATGAGATGGATTTAGCAGACATCAACCTTTCTTCCTTCCTTCCTTTCTTTCTTTTATTTCCTTTTTTTTTCATTTTCCTTCATCCCTTTCTTATGCTTCTTCCTCATTCATTTTTGCCGCTTATTTTCCTCTTTCTGTATTTCCTACCTTCCTTACTTTTTCCTGTTTAGGTTGGTCCCAGTAAGTGTGTGAGCTGTATTTGGAGAAACGTCAAGGTGATAAATGTACAGATTAGTGGCAGTCCTGTCATAACATAAACTAACTGCCTAGGACCTTTTTCTGATAAAGATGTGAGACTTTAAATATCCATGTAAGCTTCTATAACCCCGGGCAAGGCTAACCATTAACTGTCATTTCTGAAATTAAGATTTTTGGGGAGCTTTGAAACAACATAATCAATATTGTCTTATGCCTGTTTTCCTTGTAATGAAAAGAGAGAATTGTGCAACATACTGTAATTGAATTTGAAATGGTGTCATTTGTACTGGTGTAGCATAGCTGCTTTACACTAGGAATAAAACCCTAACACAGTTAACACACATTTTATGTCTCACAACATTTTTCTATGCAGAAAATTTAATATGACCCAGCCTTGAATATACATTTCAGACTCCTTTCCCCTGACCTACTTGAATTGAGAACTTTGTCCAGGCTTTCCAGTGTCTTTATAATGTATTTAAGTGTGTATGCATTTATTTAATTATTTATCTGTCTATTCGTTTATTCATTCTCATGTGGTAGTTGAGTCGTTTACTGTAGTGAGTGTTACTGTAAATATTAATTGTAGTATATATATTATTTGTTCAGGATTTAGATACTTTATCTTAAACACCAAAACTTGCTGGTAAAAAAACTATGCTAAATTCAAAATAAAATGAAATAAATTTTACATGTGCTACTTTCGGATAAACAAAGAAACAAAACACTTTCAAACAAGTAGAAAATGTAACAATGATGTTATTATCCATAACTCTCAACCCTCTGGATTTTTGGAGAATGTCTGGATTTTTGCTTCATATTGTTGGCTTTTTTCTTGTAAAATTTGTAGCTTTCTGGCATTTCCTGTGGATTGAAGTCAGTAAATAATGGCATACATTTGAGTTTCAGACTTTATTTCCTTCGGAACATGCACACTGACATAAATCCTGTTATTCTAGCAACTTTCTAAGTTTATAAGAGTAATATTTAAAATGTGATCTTATTTAGAGGCGTTTATCCCCACCATTATTTTAAGCTTTGTCCTGATTTCTTACACTAATATGTTGAGCGGTATCTATATTCCAGGGAATAGCAGCAGATACCATTACTAAAATAAAAATAAATACATACATGCATAACATACATACATACATACATACATTAAACAAAACAGGCATGGCTATTGTCTGAGAGCAGCTTTTTTTCATAACTGGAATCTGTTAGACTAATGAAAGTTTGATCTAGTAGTCACCAAATTAAGTAGTAATTACAATGCCAGTTGTTAAGCATTATGAGCATTTGGTAGAATATAGAAAAGATACAGGGCCAGATTCAGGAAGCCTCCGTGTAAGAGTTATAACTCTTACACGGAGGCTGCAGTTAAACTGTGTGATGTCAGCATGTCATGCATATGCATGAGGTGCATGAGGCATGCTGAATCACACTAGTAACTCTTACACGGTCCGTGTAAGAGAGTAGGGGGCGTGTCTGTAGGCTAAGCCCTGCAAGCGGACACGCCCCCGGAAGACTAGAATGGCTGAAAGTAAACAGCCACGAGAAAGGCCATGAAAATGTGAATAAACACACTACACAACACATGCCCCGATAGACCATCACTATATAAAGTGAAGAGATGTTATAAAATTAAATTAAAACCTTTTATTTTTTTAAACCCGTAAATGTTTGCTACTGTGTGCCAGGTGCTGGTGTGCTACTAGCGCAATCACAGTTAGCAGTCAGTGGAAAAGGATATAAGAACTAAATATGCAAAGTAAGCCAAGAAATAATAGCTTAGCGGTAGAGTTGCCGGCCTAAGAGTAGGCAGGCAGGGTTCGAGCCCCTACAACAACCTTTTTTTTTTTTTTTTGTAAATAAGCACTAAAAAGCCCCCTGACAGTATTGTACAAATGTAAATGTATTCCCTTTTGTAAAATGGAATGAAATAGAGCATATATTTTGAAGTAACATAAGAATAAAAATAGTCAGAAATGTACTGATAGCTAAGCTGTTGTGAAACAGAGTGCCCGTAGCTGAGTAGTGTTTCAAAAGCTGCAAACTGCATGCCCGTTGCCAAGCTGCAGTTAGACAGACTGAAACTGTGTGCAATTAGCTTAACGTGTGTCAGTAGCCAATTAGGATTTATCCCAGCGCACACCGTTTGCACGGCGCTCCCACAAGCTAACTGCCAGTGCGCATGCGTTACCTCCGCGCAAACGAGTGCAGACCAGGTTTAAAGTGCTTAAAAGTGCTTTTGGCATGTTTGATTGACAGGTCCTCAACTCATTCCTGTCAGGAAAATGAAAAACCAGTTGCCAGATTCGAACCCAGGATACCATGCACTAGAGTCAAGGAACTAAACCACCAAGCCATGACAGCAATACCTAGAAATGCAGAAATAGCATATATATGGGATAAAACCCAGAATGGAGCATGAGAAAGCATTTTCAGTGAAGTAGATACAATTCCAAAACGGCCAATCAGAGAAATGTGTGGGAAAAGCGGCATATATAAGCCCCATAGGTGGGAATACACAGCATAACTGATTGTAGAACAGACTTGCAGTCAGCATGAGTGGAGTAGGTGAGGGACATTGCTTTCGAGCACAGCGTTGGGGCGTTGAGGAGTCCAGATACATGGTCTGGCTCCTTGTCCATAATCACGAGGCCCAACTCATGCAGGGCCAGGTCTCATGGGGAGTATATAGGGCAGAGGCGTGGGACCAGTTGGCTCGTGATCTGACCAGTGCTACTGGCATTCCACGCACTGGTGAGCAGGTCCGTCACCACCATGCGGACCTGAAGAGGCATAAGCAGGACCAATTGAACTGTTGGATCCAGGAGGCCCGCAAATGCCCAACGCCCACTACTGAGTAAGTCACATTTTACTCATGTATGTAAGGATTTCAACCAGCTGATACCATGGAGATGTGTAGTCCAATATTATTCCCTTTGTATTACAGCTGCAGGTGTCCGCTCTGCGAATCGTGAGATGCACGCCAGAAGGCTGGTGCGGCTGCCACCATGCAGGTTAGTAACCCCACCCAGTACTTGTAAATAAATATTATTATGTACCATGTATCAGAACAGTGCAGTGTATTGATTAAAAGTAATATAATGTGCAAGCAGGAATTGAAAGTCTGCAGGTATGGCTGCAACAAGTTCATCAGTATGCAAGTGTAACTGGAAATATAATTGATAGAATTAAACAGTGCTGTAATACAGATGTCCCATCATTAATTAAATATACTGTAACCTGCAGTAGTCTCAAGAGTACAGCTTCAGAATCTGAGGTAGTCACATGTGAGATATATCCCCTGTTCAAATGCTGAATCATGACAGAAGTGAGGCTGTTGGAAAGTGTTTGAATCACCACAGGTCTAATATGTGAACAAAGCCTAGAAGTACCAACCTGAACTGTGAAGTTGCAGAATGTGTGAGAGTGACAGAAAGGCTCATGTATGAATAAATAAAGTAGTAATAATGTCTGAATATATAAGCCTCAGTGTGTTTCTACAGAACTAAATGCATGTGGGAAGTACAAATTAACATCCCAAACTGATTTCAGTGTGTCTGAATCTGGAATGTCTAGCTCAAAATCTGTATATGGTGATAACAGTAAACAATTTGCAGATAGAATGAATGATTATCTGACAGACTAAACAGCCATAGTTGTCCCCTGTCCTGTCATCAAAGTGTAGCAGGATGATGTATCTGATCAAATTCAAAATAAGTAGGATAGTGATGTATGTGTAACAGGTGTAGCATGACAGTCAAATAAAGATTATTTTGAAACATCAGCCTCAACTTAATTGTGTACCTATGAGAAATGTGAATCAATGTGTAACATATGAATGTGTCATCACTTTCTATCCCCACACAACCCTATAATTCCATATAACAACATCCACTAAATAATGGTATGTGAACATTTCATTAATCATGGACATTTGTCCGTTTCAAACATATATGCATGTCTGTTCGTGCATGTGCCCTGTTCATACCTGCAAATCTGATGGCCTGTTGCCATTAATCAACCCTGCATGTCGTTTGACTGTGTTTTGCTGTTCAAATAATGCATGTGATATTGATATGCCCTTGTTCAATGGTGTTCATATCTGGGTGTTTGTTTGATGGGAATACCAATGCATGCTGTTACAACTAATCTGAATGGAATAAAATGCCACTAACCCAAACTAACATAACTACTCACAAACCTAGAACGCTTGGGAAGGCAGGTCCCAGCGGACCCACCTCTCCCACCTCAGCTGGTGACTGCACCTGGCACTAGTGCCCAGGCCGGACCCCTCCTCGCTGGCCCTGTGCCACCTTCGGGTGGAAGCGCTGCAGGGATGGGGCCTGTCCCCTCTGCAAGTGTGGCCGGAGGGGTTCGCCCACTCACCCTCCGCGCTGTCCGGTCTGTGGTGCGTGGAGATCCAAGACACTGTTCTTGGACCCCTACGCCAGCTTGAGGCTCGTGTGGCACAGCTAACGGCCCCGGCCGTTGCCCCGCCTACACAGCCCCCAGCACAGCCCCGTCCTGGGCTGTGAAGGAACAGTGGCAACTGCCTATGGGTGGGGATATCAGTTCCACTGTTGCCATCTGTGGGCTCGTGCATCTCGGATATCCCAACCTCCGTCCCCGTCAATTGTGTAACCCCCCCATGTGTGTCATACACCGTCCCTGTATGCGTCTTGTCTGTCTTGTCTGTTAACCTACCCAACCTACCTCCCCAGCTTTACTGACTTCCTTCACCTGTCATACCACTCTCACCTGTAAAAAAAAAGGGCACTCTGTCCCACAAAAAAATTACGCCCCATACATAGCTGTCCATGTCACACACATGTCCGCTGGACATCTAAACTGTTAATTACAATTGGCTGTACAACAAATATTAATGTTGTCCTGACACCTCTCTCAGAGGTGGAAGGTTTCAAATGTCTCACCAAAATACATAGAAATATACAGCTGTTGCTGCAAAAGACATGGGCATCTATGGGCCTTACCTACACCCTTCCTGCAAATCCCACGCTTCTTTCCCTACTGTCTTACCCTCTTTGTGACCCCTTTTTCACCACTTTCCTGTCACCCCTTTTTCTTTTCTTTCAAAGAAAATAGCGCGGGTGTGCGCTTGTGATGCCAGATGTGGGAATCGTGGTAGCTCCCAGGGCAGCCAGCACACACATTCATTATTATGCCCTGGGCATCACACATGACCTGGCAGTTGATGGAGGGGTATCCCTTGCGGTTAATGTAGACTCTACCCCGCTCACCGGCTGGTGCCTTGATGCGTATGTGCGTGCAGTCTATTGCACCCAGCACCTCAGGGTATCCCGCTATTTGCTGGAAGAGACGCATATTGCTGGCCACAACCTCACGGTCATTAGGGACATATATATGATCACTGACATGTGGTGACATGGCATCCAGGAACTGGTGCAGTACCCTGGAGGCTGATGCCTGTGATATCCCCATCATATCGCTAGTTGGTCTCTGGAAGGTACCTGTTGCTAGTATTCTTAGGCCAACACATACCTTGGTTTCCACTGGGATGGGTCCCCTCTGTTGGTTCTGTGTGTGAGGCGTGGTCTGCACAGCTCAACATTCTGCTGCAGGAGCTCTCTGTCCACTCTATAGCGCTCTACTATCTCCAGCTCATGTAACCCATGGTAGGTGACCCTGGGCCTGTATACTCTTCTCCTTCTCCTCACTCTGGGTTGTCTGTCAGCATCTGCATTATCACCACCCTCAGCAATTCGCCTATGTCTGATTATAACAGCTATGGCAGCCCCTAGCATTTCTGCTCTGAGTTCAGCTTTTTTTCAGTTTTCAATTCTGATAGCTTAGTTTCTGGCAGTATCTCTTGTGAGAAACAGCCTGCACTGCTCTCTGTTGTGTTTTAAGTGCTGGGTTGGGTTTCTAGTCTGCCTGTGTAATTGCCTGCTTCAATTATTTCCACCAATTAACTCCAGCAGTATTCCCTGGCAGTTTCCTGTATTTTGGTTGTTTCCTGCTTCCTCTCTGTTTCCTGAGGGGAGCAATGTGCACACCAGCTTAAACACGCTCAGAGTAACTTAAACGCGGGTACACATCCCTACACGGTGTTACTCGCATGCAGACATCCTTACACGGTGTTAGCTAGGCTCATTTATGCTAAAACGCCAAGACACTGCCTTACACACGTGCACGCCCGCGCAAACCGTTGTAAACAGTTTGCAACACGCTCCCACATGTTGAACCTGCCTTACACGCGCGCACACGCGCGCATGCACGTATATCAAGAAACTTGGAGTGTAGGGATAGCGTATACCCTCAATTTCTTGACTTTCCTAGTGTTCTGTTGGGACACACCTCCCCCCCTGATGTCTGTCTGTCATCTGTTACCTTACATTGCCCTCCAGTCTGGGACATTTCTTTCTATCCTTCCCCTCCGTGATGTCACCTACCTCTTACTCTGTTCCTCCCCCTTCTCTAACTCTTACACTACTCAGAAAGTGCTCATTACCTATGTGGCAGTGTGATTCAGTATTGTAACCCTCATTTACATAGGATTGCCTAGTAATGCTTAGTTACATATCTTACACGGAGCTTCCCCCGCTTGACAACCACTAAACGGAGGCCATATTGTTTTGCTCTGCAAGTCCCTCCATTGACATTTCATGTAATACATAAATCCCACAATTGTGGGCTTATAGGCTTCGGTTTTCAGTTTTAGGTAGCGCACCCGCTTATGCGGTGTGTGCGCTGCAGTTAAACACATAAATCCCGTGAAAAAAAAAAAGTTATATAACTTTTTTGCAACACTTTCATGCCAATGGCCACATATTTGGCCATTGGCATGCTTACTGTAACAAATGCACCCTTTATTTGGAGCTGACATAGCTCCGTTTTTAATTGCAGAAATGTACTCAGTTGTCAGCTGAGTACATTTCGAAGCTAACACGTCCGTTACACGGACTGGTTTGCTTAATGGATCGCTCACATACCTCATTTGCATATCTTGGAGCTGCAAATGAGGTATTGAGCATTTCCACGCCCACTCCGTGTAAGAGACGTGTTAGCTGTCTCTTACACGGAGATTTGGGCTGTTGCTGAATCAGGAGGCTTACACGGAGGCTTACACTACTCTTAAACTCCGTGTAAGCCTTCCTGAATCTGGCCCATACAGATTTTACATTGTAGAATACAGTCTAGAGTATATCAAGAAGATATAACAACTATATATGGGAACATTAAATAACTTTCCTGTTTTACTAGTCATAATATGGTGACGGATAGATCTAATCTTTGTTTATGTTCTTTGTGTGCAGGGTTTCATATTTCTGCATAACCATACCTTACATCTACTTTAATACATTCTTACATTTTACATTATTGTGGTCCTACCATATGTTATACAACACTACAGACATCTCCGCAGACTTGAACTCATTGGATTTTCTTTCAATAAAGTGAGTAAAATGCTCTGTACCTGGACTTTTGACTTGCCTATTAATTAGACTGCAGAAGTGTTCAGACACTCTTGAGTGAATGTGTCTTGTTATTTCCACTATGTACCAAAATGAGGGTTTATCTGCTAATCAACCAATTCACATTGAATGTTGTTTCAAGACAGCAGTTTTAACTTACTGAACAAGCTTTATCACAGAAAATTACTCCTGGTGCAATTTCTATGTGTGTGTCGGCACTGATTCTGTGCTTGTGGTGCTTTCTCTTTTCTTTTTAGTTATGTGACTGTGGAATCAGCATATTTAGGTAAGTGAGGTACTGGAAGGTTTTCCTCCTGAAAAAATATTTTATTTTCTTATCAATTCATTCACTTCTCTAGTCACTTATTTACTTCCTTACTAACTTACTTATTTTTAATTAGGCTGAATTCCCAATTACTTGAAATCAGAGATCTAATACTCTTGCACTGTTTCACAAGAGATTTACACCAAGACTTAAAAAAAGTCCTTGGGAGGAATTTAATAAAGCCTACATGTTTTTATTTATTTATTTTTTTTATCATGAAGGCATGGTGGTGTGCTACTTACACAAAAGTAAGCACTGCTGAGCGGCGCACATACACATGCAACACGTGAAGTTCCGTGGCATGCAAATCACCTCATAAGCAGGAGAATCTCATGCAAATGAGTCAGGCAGAGTGAACCAGCAACTAGATAGGCAGCTCTTCAGACCCATGTCTTTGCTTGTAGTGTATATGGAAACATTCCGTATACAGGAGTGCAGACAGACAAAAGGGGCTGTAAAAATATAGATATATGGAAATAAATGGCACACCACATACAGTGTGTACACAGGCTTTATATAACAAAAAAAAATTGGAGAAAACAAAATTAATATTATCTGACAGAAATGTATTACAGATATGAGCAAAACTATCCTCCTGTGTGTCTGAAAAATTAAAGGATTTGTTTGTTTTTTTAATAATCTGGGCATGTTTGCACAGTACTCTGCAGTGTGCAAACAGGCTTTATATAAAAAATAAAAAATTGTATAAAATAAAATTATTATTTTGTGACAGAAATGTATTACAGAACCTTGTGTGGAGTATCTGCAAAGGTGCATTGGTGTTGTTCCTAATGTGGTAGGGCTATGAAGCATGTAGTTTCCAGGCTGTGAGCATGGATCCTTATGCAAATGAGATGGAGCTACTGAATAGCACAAAGGGGTAACTGTGTGCGCATATCCCCTTTGTGTCAGCAGAGAACCATGTTGGTGTTTACAGAGAAGGCAGCTGACATCAGGGGAGGGTGTGTCTAATGACTTCTAGGATTATTTCAGCTTAGCTGCACCTGTTAGTGCAGCATGCTACCGTGCTTAGTGTGTCCTCTTGGGGGGGTGTATGCACTAACTTCTATGCTTTCTTTAGCTAAGCGGCATGTGTTTCCACATGTTTGCACTGCATGTGATACTGATCATAGAAGTCTGGGTGGGTGGGTGTGTACATAACCTATGAACCTATAAGTCCTAAGCTTTGTTTACCTACACGGCGCATGTTTGCATGGTGCTCTACAATGCTGAGTGTATCTAAAAGCCAACGACATATTAATTACATTTTACACCTGTTTAATTTAAATTAGGGCCATTAAATGATGTTAATGATACACCTGGCAGGTGGAATGCATCATAGGTAGCCAGTCACACAGTCAGCACCTACATCAGAGCACTATAAAGCATGCATACACCATGCTATCTGATTTTTCCCCCATACTCTGCACCACTGGAGTACAGACTTGGAAATTTTAAGTGAGAGAATGCTAGGGGCTGCTGCACGTCTACTACATCTGTATGTGCTAGATGCTGAAGTCAATGCTGCTGTGGCTGCTGCTCACAATAGGAATAGACAGAGAAGGAGAAGTGTGTTCAGGTCCAGGGTAACCTTCCAGGAGCTACATGAGTTGGAGATTGTAGAGTGTTACAGGTGGAAAGGGCATACTACAAGAAGTCACAGAGCTATGCCGCCTTCATCTCAGACCCAGAGCCAACAGAGGGGAATCCACCCCAGTGGAAACAAAGGAATGTGTAGACCTTATGATACTAGCTACATGTACTTTCCAAAGACCAACTGGGGACATGATGGGGGTCTCACAGGCATCAGCATCCAGAGTACTCCACCAGTACCTGGATGCCATACTACCACATGCCAGTGAGCAGATTTCTTTTGCCCTCACCCCTGAGGTGAGTGCCAGCAATATGTAGCACTTCTATTATGAGCACACTACCCTGAGGTACTGGGTGCCATAGAATGCACTCTTGTACAAATCAGGTCACCACCTGGTGAGGGGGGTAGAATCTACATCCATTTCAAGGGTTACCACTCCATCAACTGCCGGGCCATGTATAATGCCCAGGGGATTCTCATAAATATGTGTGCTGGCAGCCCTGGCAGTTATCGCAACTCCCATATTTGGTATGCATCATAGCTGTACCAGATGTTTGCTAGGGAGGACATCACACATGACGATTTACTGGGGGATGCTGGCTATGCACTGGAACTGTGGATGATGACACCCATCAGAAGTGCACCCACAAAAGAATGCCATAATGAGGCACATGAACAAACTAGGAACATCATAGAGCATGTGTTTGGGCTTCTGACATCACGGTTCTTGTACATAGATATATCTGGTGGAGCCCTGCAGTACTTTTCAACCACATGTGCACATATATTTACAGTATGTGCTCTGCTACACAATATAAGCCTGCAGAGACAGTTGCAGCAGAATCAGCAAAGGGAAGGGATACACAGCACCGCACAAGTCCCTACGTTACCACAGCTCCAGTCACAGGAAGACTCAGAGGAGGAACCCCCTGTTGATGTCCCTGTAGGCAGACATATGCATGCTCATTATGCCCTAGTTTTGTCTGAGAGACAACACATAACACATTCATAGGTTCATAGGTGTGTACTAGGCTAATGGCCCTGGAGCCTTTACAAACCTAGCCCATCAAAGTGCCCCGGCATTATGCTGCAAGACATTAGTTCCCATTGCCTCATTCAATTAGAGCCACTGGAGTGATCCAAGGGAGAACTTTCTATTTCCCATCCACTCATCAAGATTCCTCATGTAAAGGAACAGTGAGGTGCTCTGCTTGACATGTATGGGAAGTCTATTCCAGAGCATGGTCAGTCTCTAGGTTATGAACCTGTCCCTTCAGCATGTTCTGTTGATTGTGGTAATGAGGTTAAGGTCTCTGGAGAGTGTGGTGCAGAGGGATCAGGATTTCTTTAGGTGTAGCATTTCTAACAGAGCTGGGTCAGACATGGCTTTGTAAGTCAAGCAGAGATTGCCTCTTATTAGACCATATGAGAGAAAGAATAGCTGGAGTTTTTTGAGTCTGTCCATGAAGGACATGGGTTTAAAGCCTAGGATCTTCTTTGTGAGGTACTTTTGTGGCCTTTCCAGCTGTTACAGGTGTCTAGTATGGTACATGCCAAATGGGGCATTATTGGTCTAATGAGGGAAGAGTAGAGAGAAATGATGACCTCTTTCTTCCTGGATGCAAAACCCTTGGTAATGAGATGTGCCACATAGAAGGACTTTCTGACCACAGTGGCAATGTGGTGGTTGAAGGAGAGGTTGGTGTCAACCTGTGTCCCCAGATCTCTTATAACACCTTCAGTATTCAGTGGGCTCTCATTGATGTGGTAATTACTGGGAACTAAGTTTTTCCCAAAGGGGATGATGACGCATTTTTTTGGCATTAAGCTTAAGACCATGGTTTAACACCAGTCATTAGTCTCAGTGAGGCCTTTCTGTAGGATAATTGCATTACTTGTGGACTTAATAATGGCTCCCAGCGTGCAGTTGTCTGTGAACTTCGTCAGCCAGAGTCCCTCAGTGTTTGCCTGGACTTTTGAGAAGTAGATGCCAAACAAGAGAAGACCCAGGACCGATCCCTGTGGGACTCCACTCATGACTGTCGGCAGGCTTTGTTGGAGTCCACTATTTTCACACTGTTGGTTCTATCAAGGGGCAGCCCATGCTATAAGACTGCAGGACTGCAGTCCCCCCCCCACCTGTAGAAAGAAAACAAACAAACAGAAACCTAGAAAGAAAGAAAATAAAAAATAAAAAAATTGCGAGTCCCGGAACTCCGCGCATGCATGCACGCAGTTCCTGGAACTCAGAACTCAAACTCCAGACTGCTGACACAGCAGTCCGGATAGGGGGAAAGGCATCTCTGCCCTGCAGATGCCTAGATGTCTGGGCGGCGATGTTGTCACACAACAGAGGAACTCCAGACTGCATGGTCTGCAGGTTGAACCAGTTAGGAGGCGAGTTGAGCTCTCCGAACCAATCAGGAGGAGATTTAGGAGAGTTGAGTTCTCATGGACCAGTCGGGAGTTATCACAAACACTAATCAGGAGGTGAGGCAAGTTCTTGCAAGGAACACTAATGGTGATATTATTAGGAGGAGAGTTTAGTTCTCGTGGACCGGTCAGGAGTTCTTGGCTGGAAGTCGCAGTACACTTCGTGTGTGTGTGTGTGTGTGTGTGTGTGTGTGTGTGTGTGTGTGTGTGTGTGTGTGTGTGTGTGCGTGTGTGTGTGTGACTGCAGAGTCTGTATAGCAGAACTGTGTGTGTATGTCTTTATAGCAGCTGCAGA
The DNA here is from genome assembly GCF_019279795.1 of Protopterus annectens. Taxonomy (NCBI): domain Eukaryota; kingdom Metazoa; phylum Chordata; order Ceratodontiformes; family Protopteridae; genus Protopterus; species Protopterus annectens. The sequence continues at coordinate 222,776,530 of NC_056729.1, read as the reverse complement.
ATGGAACTGCAGAGTCTCTTTATAGCAGAAACTTTTATGGCTTAAGTTGAATGGAGCCGCGGAGTCTTGTGTGTATGTCTTTATATCAGAACAGAACTGCAGGGTCTTTATAGCAGAAACAAAAAGATGATACCGAAACCAGTAAACCAGAAGTAATAAACAGATCGGTTTACCGGTTTCGGCATCATCTTTTTATTTTTGGGTTTTGTGGTCTTTTTGGCCATTGCTTGCACTTACTCTTTATAGCAAAAAAAATATGGCTTAACTTGAATGGAGCCACAGAGCTTTTAATTTGTGTGTGTTCAAAATGCCCCAGCTACATGTGGCTAGAGTTAGCTAGACTCAAACCCTGAGCCTTGGGAAGCAGGTAGCTGCAGTTTAGCTTCCCTAGTACCCACCATCACTTACAAAGTTTTGTTCTGTTCCTCATAATATCTGTGGTTTTCAGGATTTTAGGCTCCCTACCCACCACCACTTGTGAAATTTTGTTCTGTAACTTCTGTTCCTCATAATGTCTGTGGTTTTCAGGATTTTTAATTCACTAAATAATGACAGGCATTTGAATTTCAGACTTCATATTCTTCAGAAAGTACATAGTAACACAAAATCTTTTATTCTGGCAATTATCTGTTTATATGATCAATATTTGAAAATTGTCCCTATTTTGGGGACTGTATAGTGGCTTTGTCCAGGTTCTTTGTGCTAAGAGGTTGATAGCTATAGTGAGAACTGAATTCACTGAATATGTTTGGGGGCTGTATTCCCCATTGTTTTCTTTTTCTAGGTGTTTTGTGCTAAGAGGTTGAAAGCTGTGGTAAGAACTGAATTCACATTTAAGTTTCAGGCTATCTTTCATGAAACAGCTGATTTGGTATAATGGTATGTTTCTCTGACTGTAGTACACAGGGTCCTGTGTTCAAGGTTTGGCAGTGAAATGCATAGTAGTAATGCAACATTTTATTCTAGCAACTTTCCAAAATTATACAAGCAATGTTTAATATATGTCTCCAGTTTTTGGGCTTTTGTCACCCAATAAAGTTTGGCTTTTTCCAGATTTCTTGTGCTTCAAAGTTGACAGATACAATTGAGTGTTGAGTAAATTTTACAAGGAGCTAAGAGCTTGAAGAGAAGTTTAGTGCTGCTTATGCTAGGTTTACTTGCATTGTTAATAGCACAATAGGTAGTATACTTGCTTTTGATGCAGAAGGCTGTGGGTTCTACTCCCACAATATATATATATATATATATATTTATATATATATATATATATATATATATATATACATTGCTAATACTGTACTGTGTTGTACTTTTAAAGGGGGTAGATGCTGCAGTCCTGAGAATGTTCTCTTTGGCAGAGATACCTAGTAACAATGAACCTCTGTTATCAGTTTACCATCCATTCCCTATTGCAATATTATTAGCTTATCATTTTGTTTATTGTAACACAGGTAATTTATTCCTGAAGGGCAGCAGACACTTTATTTGTAGATGAAACAATGAAATATAAAGTTGTTTACTGGCAGCAACCTCTTCATTTAGTTACAAATCTCTTTAATGTGGAATTATTTAGATGACTTTTACTTCTGCAGAGATTGTGCATATTTACTGAAACTGGTGGATTGTAGAAGTTTGGGTAGACTTTTATGATGGAAATGTTTTGAACTGGGCAGTTTTGTCATTACTGGTGCATGCATTTTGTTTCATTGTTCACTGGAAAATGTTCAAAACAATAGATTTAAAATGCCCTCTAACAACTTCACTGTATTATACAAGGAATATAATTTAATACAATCAGGAAGGTGTATCAAAGAACACATACATGTTTCCTGTGCAAGGGGCTTATGATTTGAAAACAGCCCAAAGTTAATCTTTGGGCAGATGTATTTTCTTTGAATGTGGGTTTCAAAGCTGTTTCAATGAATGTGAGATTCAAGGGCAGAGAAGTTTTAATGCTAAGTCTATTTTCATTGTGAGACTGCATTGCTTTATTTAGCAGATGTCTGTTGTTAGTGTAAAATAAAACTTTTAAATGAAATCCAAATAATCGTAGAAGAAAAGCAGTATGCACATTATAGTGTTTATGGTAAATGGGGTGAAATAGCCAAGTAATGGGACATTGGAATAGCTGCATGGGGGGGGGGAGCATTCCACCATGATTTTGTGAGGGGGGAAGGGTGGCAAACTCAAACAGCCCTGGCTGAACTATACCTCTCAACTGTCCAGATTTTTGCAGAATGAATAGATTTTTGCTTCTTATTTTTGGTTTGTTCCTCCTAAAATGTGTAGTTTTCTGGCAAATCATTTAGGAATGAAGTCACTAAATAATGACAGACATTGAGTTTCAGACCCTACTATTCTATTATCTTTCTAAGTTCATAAGAGCAATATTTAAAAATTGTTCTTATTTTTCGGCCTTTGTCCATATTTCTTGCTCTGAGGTTGAGAGGTATGACAAATGTGTCAAGGCCATCACTGTCAGCCTGAAATACTTCAAATTGTGACATACTTGTTGCACCCTGCTCCGCCATGTAGTGACTCTGGATGTGTCCAAGCAAGGCAAGGAGCAGTTATGCAGTGTAAGTGTACAGAGTATCCCACCATACATGGTAGACACACGTACTACATTAGCTTTTTATCTGTCCTTGATTTTGTAGAATGTTCTGGTTTTCTGTCATATTTTTATACTGTTGATTTATGCTTCTTCTTATTCAGAAAATGCATGTCATTGCAATGCCTGTTGCTCTGTGTTTAAGTATCAATGCTTTAATGACCATCAGGTAAGCGTGCCTGAGACCGTAAGACACAAGTAAGCTTTTATAAGCATACTGTTAAAGAATTACCAACATTGAAAGCCTTTTTGTTGTTGCCAAGCAGAGAATATTTACATAACTAGATAGCCTATAAGCCTATTGAAATGCATATGACGGTATTTGTACTAAAGAACAGGATTACGGTATTTTCAGAAGCTCTTTACATTTGTTGGAGACTTGCAGTCATCTTTGCAGGCTTTACCCATAAACTAAACAGAATGCCAGTCTGTCATGTGGGGTCCATAACCTGTGCAGTGATCCTTTAAGCAATTTATCTTGAGCTTGTTTGTTTGCTGTTCATTTTTTACATTGATCATGTTTTCCCCATGAAATAAGTAGATAGTTGCAGGCAGCAGTCTTTTTTGGATAAAAAACATTTTTACAAGTGGGGGTATCACAGAGATTGCTACTTTCAGCATGTTACTTGGCACTTTAGTAAAGCTGAATATAAATTATAATTAGAACCGCAGTGCAAGGAGAAGTGGTTTGAGTTGAGTGCTGCTTGTTTTTTATATTTGATTTTAACTGGCATTTCAGTAATGTATTTAAAAAGTATTTTTTCATGCCTCACAACCTTTTTGTTTCCATCTAGATATTAAGTAAGCTGTCATGTAGCCAGTGCGTTGTAATATTTGTTTTTCTTCTACACTTCATTTTGTCTTGATTGGACTCTTATAATGACGGTTTGTCAGTGCCACCCAGGGCACCGTATTATATTAAAGTCCCAGTTTTTGCATTTTTTAGCATAGCTCCACCATTTTCTGGTTGGTCACACCCCTTCCAATTGGGCCCCACCCATTCAGCTGTTTCCTGCAGCCCCCCCCCCCTTTGATTTGTAGTTACCAGCCACCACTGGTTCTATCTGTGAGCCAATTTGCAGCCCACCTAATGATATAGGGGTTGATGCCTAGTTTGGTGAGTTTATCAATAATTCCTGAGTGAGGAATGGTATCAAAGGCCTTGGACAGATCAAAGTGGGCTGTATGAGCTGTCTTACCTTTATCCACAGCCCTGGTGACTGACTCAAAGTAGTCAACCAGGTTGAGCAGGCATGATCTACCTTTCACAAAACCAAATTGCATGGGATCTAGAGTTTGGAGATTCCCTGTATCCTTGTTAATTAGGTCCATGATGACGCACTCCATAGCCTTACATATCAGACTCATCACGTTAATGGGGTGATAATTTCCAGGGTCTGTACTCGCTCCTCCTTTATGGAGAGGGATGACTGTAGCAGTGTGCCATTCAATAGGGACAAAGCCTGAAGTGAGGCTGCGAGTGAACAAGGCACACAGATGTGGTGCCAGTTCACTTTGTAGTTCATGTAGAACACAGCCAAGGATAATGTTGGGTCCCATGGAAGCTGTATTCTTGGCCTTGGACAATACAGCTTTAACATGTGCTTCAGTAATGCTGGGTGCCTGGCATTCTTCCGGTATTGAGATTGGTCCTTTGGGGGGGGTAATGGGGTAATGATGGCACTGAATCTGTCAGCCAGTATGTTGGCAGTATCTCTTGACTCAGTATAGGAGGTGCCATTGTGCAGTAACTCAGAGCAAATCTGGGTATTGCCATGGAGATTTCTTGATATAACTATAGAAGGCTTTGTGGTTGTTTTTAGTGTCTGCCACAATTCTGCCATCATAGCTGGCAACCTAGAGACATAGGGGCTGACACCTTACTCCTACTCACATACATAAATTAAAATTGATGCCAGGTAAACCACACAACCTGTACCTATTCATGTATTGGCTGTGTACTGCTTGCATCAGACAGATTCAGCCCTGGCATACAGTTGTGTCATCTTCTGCATTCGTAAGGTAAGTCTCTAACTTACACAATATAATATAATATGGTATTGTATGTATGGATCTGCTGCATTTATGCAAGGAAATAAGTGGGCTATGTGGACGGTAGTAACATCCACATGGGACTACACATATGCAGTCCAACAGTATGCATTCCCTAGTAATCACTAGGCCTCATAGTATCCCACATTCATGGATAAAAGAGTGCTTAAAAATGCATACACTGATTGACTACATTACAGTAACCATGACACAGTTGCAAACCACTTTGCATTTAAGCCATGATAAAGGACAGATTATTATCCCAGGGATAAAAAATTCAAAGGGGGATATTCACTTCATCAGTCAAGGGAGATGTTAAACAGTGGGGTTACGTGATGTCTGGGCTACTGTCTATCCCAGCAAATTATGTGCTGTTGTATCCCCACTCCCAACACAGCAGTGTTCCCTTATAACTGCTATATCAGTAAGGCAACAATGGTATACCAGCAGACCAGGCAATCTCAGGGATGTAACATAGAACTCGATCACATAGTGTATGTCACACGTAACACAGGAATAACAATGTACATATTTATTCTGCTGATTGTGTGATGAATGACTTCTGCCTGTGTGGCTTAGTAGACTAAGGAAGCTAGCATGGATGATGGTGTTGATGGTACTAATCTGGAAGTAGGCACATCTTTTGCATGTGAGGTATCATTATGTTGGTGTTTTCACAGACTGTCAGTCTGTATGTGGTGTAACATTTCGAACCTCAGTCACATATTAGGTATAGCAGACAGCTGGGAATGCTGTGGACATTTAGAGTGAAGTGCAGTACTGTAGAAACACGGACAGATGTCATTGTCTGTAACACACAAAATCCTTCACTGGAGTACAGGTAAGCATGGCCTGGAATCACTTTATAAGTACTGACAGTTCCACTGGGCATGCCCATACACTTAGTTAAAATGAGCACAGTTCTGTTATTCCTTCATCAAAATGACCTCTTATGTCTATACATACAGACATATATGTATACATATCCATCTGTCACTCTCTCTCTCTCTCTCTCACATACATAGTATATCTTATCTGTATGTAGTGCAAAATAGATATATACAGATATATAGTTATTTATATTAAAATGATACATAGACTCTCCCTATATATCCATATAGCACATATACATATCATAAACACACACAGCTACATTTATATATACATCCCTGTTATATACATAAATATTTGTGTGGATGTCTGCATTGTTCAACATACCCTAATAATGGTGAGTAAACTGCACTATCACACATCCATCCTGTCCTCAAAGGATCCAAACTAAGAGCACAACAGTACATAATCCACTTACATACAGACACCTGTGCCTTCTGGATGTCACCACGTAAGGAGACGCAGGTGAGCAGGTGGTGTAATGTATAATGTTGTCAATGCATGCATGGACAGGGCATTGTTCCTGCCCCCAGTTTTTTCTAAGTGCAAACAGCCACATATGGCCATACTGGTAACTGTACACACATAGCTAAGATAATAATAGTTATCTCACTGCTAGGAGACTAGATGCAGGTAACGGTATGAAGCAATATCACTTTGCATGCAAGAGATGCTGTGCAACACAAGCCTAGTTTGTGTAATGCACAAGTACTGTGCTTGCAATTACATATACAGCAGACTTAACCTGTGGCACATGCGATAAGTATCGTGATTTATAGTCTATAATACTTACTATTTAGGGAGTTCTAATCTAACTGCAGGCCACTTGGTGTGGGTGTATGTAATTCATACCTCTTGACCTCTTAGTGCAAGAAATCTGGGCAAATCCCAAACTTTTGGGAGACAAAGGCTTAAAAATAGGGACAGATTTTAAATATTGCTATTACAAACTTAGAAAGTTGCTAGAATGACAGGTTTTAAATTAGCATGCATTTTCCAAATGACAGGAAGTCTGCAACTCAAATGAATGTCTTTATGTAGTGACCAGTCCTCTGTGAGTTGCCAGAAAACAACACATTTTATGAGGAACAGACTAAAAATACGAGGCAAAAAAATGGACATTCTGCAAAAATCTGTACAGTTGAGAGGTATGTTAATATCCCCCATACAAAACAACTGAAATGTCCTCATGGGCTATCCACCTGCAATGGTTATACACGTAGCCCGGTATCTTGCTGTTGGCTTCAAAACTGCCCTCATCTACAAGGCCTGATGATGTCGTCCACCTTCAGACTACCAGCTGACACTGGAGTATCAGACTTAAGCCATGGCAAGTACAATAACTATGTTATTGTGTGTAAGACTACATAGTTAGGGGTTCTAATCTCACTCCAGGCTACTTGGTGTGTTTGCCCATATTGGATAAATCTCATCACCTTTGTAACTTAGGAATAGGTAGAGTTTTGCAGTATTTTATTTGTAGTGTGTGATCTGGTCCCCCAAAGGACTGACCACAAGTCCCGCTGATGTCATTAAACATTGTTGTTGTTGTGTCTTTTGGCCTTTCCCAGTTAGGGGTTGCCACAGCAGAACTCCAGTCTGCTAATGATTGGTAGTTGATTTTTATGTTGTGTGCCACCCCCTGACGCACAACCTTCAATGAAGGAACACCCAGTCACGCATGTCTCCACACAGAAGACGCTCTAGCTGACAATCGAACTGGACAGCTTCTTACTGTGAGGCGACAATGCTACCGCAGCACCACTACCGCAGGTCAATGTCATTAAGCATAATATGTCCTAAACTGATAGCACTAGCAGACATGAGATGTGTTGTGTCCATTATGTACTGTGATCTGTAGTGTGTACCATTACACTGGTAAGTGTTCTCATCTACATACAGCCAACTTGCACTATGTGTGTGCCTTGGCATGTCCTGTACACAGTGACTGGAAGTGGTGCTAGTCTCAGTGTAGCCATGTTTGTGTGTGAGCCTGTTAGAGCATTTTACATCATGTTATGGAACCATAGTTTGTTTGAACTTCTCTAGCATAATGGCCATACAGCCCTCAAAATCATCAACATCTTTATACCTGTAGTTACAGGATCAGCTCATGTTGCCCCAGTCAAAGAGGGGCAGAGGCAGACACCCTGTGTTGAGATGATGGTCACCCAGCCAGTCATACAGATGGCATGTGCAGAGGTGCACTGAGGTGCTCTGTGTTCCAATAGGCAGGATTCTGTTTCAAGGGTGTGTCTGAGTCTGCTAGACAAATCTCTATCACAAGAATGTAGTACTAATGTCACATACGAGGTTAATGTCCTCACAGTGAGTTATCCATCTATTATTCTTCCTACAGATAGGCAGCATATGCGATCAAGCAGGGTCACACACTGCCCCATATGCAAGGCACAGATCACCTCTGAGTAGTCTATATGCCACAGGCTACAATGACACACATTGCAGACAATCCCCATTGAGCACATACTGAAGATGTGAAGTGTCCTTGTGAGGGGACCATACTGTTGTGTGCAACTGGCAATAGTACTTGGAAATGTACATGAACAAATTGCCATCACACTCAGATATTGGCATGCTGAGGGAAGAGTAGTTGGAGGTTATGAGTATGTCACTTACAGGCGACTGTGGCCTGAGCTATGCCATATAATTCCTACCACACCACTGTAGAGACATGGTGATCTGAGGCACATTAGGTGTAAACCTGTGTGGTCAGGTCTGTATGCCCAGTTCTTTTACCCATGAGTATGTACATCACATGTTGTGACTGATGTGCTACTTATCAGGTACATAGGTCTAACTGATAGAAATGATGTTACATATATATATTTGCATGTTATCTATGTCCATTAGTATGTTAACAGACATGTTCGCATTACCCTCTTACAGGATAGTGATATACCACAGAGAGTCTATGAGTGGTCACAATTTGAAGGCATCAGCCAACATTGTTAGCTGCAGTCATTCAGTAGTTGCATGTATTATGGTTTAATGGATTCCAAGCAGTAGAGGACCCAGGACTGCACCCTGTTAAACACTGCTGCTTACAGCTCAGCTATTGGAGGCAGATGTCCCTAAGTTGCATATATGTGCCATCAATGGGACACTTAGTGACCTCTACAATGACAGTATCATGGATGGCTAAGTGGGTGCTTTGTAAATGTTGCCTGATGGGGATGTAGTCAGACAACTTGGCTCAGTCTAGGGGGTTGTACACCCTGATGTACCCTCACCCAAGTCTTTGGTAACTGCCTCAGAAATGTCCACCACGTGTAACAGTCATGCGGCCCCTGTCAAGCATCTAAACTGTGTACAGTCAACTGTGTGTAGATCACATATATGTGTGCTGATCAGCTCCATGATGATTGCCCCTATGGCCATACAGATATGGATACTTAGACAAAGTGGTGTATAGTTATGTTGGTCAGTGGATGCACCACCTCTGTGCAAGGGTATAACAGTTGTCATTGTCCACACAGTTGGTGTGCAGTCAATGGTGTCAGTATGATGGCAGGCGTTTCCCAATGGTGTTAGTAATCCTTGTCAAATCACATGTGGGATGCAGCCTGGAATGTTAGAATGTGCAATAGATGCTTTGTATCTTCCAATGAGAGGCCAGTTATGAACTGCTCTGTAAATATGGAAGTTATGGGACAGGTTGTAGGAATGTCATGTGTCACATGTGGTGGGGGCAGGGGAGTGTAATTGATGTAGACAATGCAGAATTACAGGTTAGCTATGAGTAAAGACCCATCATATATAGCATCATGACTTATGAGATCAACTACAATCTGGGCTTGACCGTTAAGGTCATGCATGTAACTGCATTATGTGTTGTGGTTCTGCTTTGTGTGGGTGATTAATTTTGTCACTTACTGTGTCTACACAACATCGCCACAACAATGTATGCTTCTTTTAGCTGTGGAGGTGTTGTGTCCATGTTAAGGGGGGCACCCTCACCCCAACTGTCACACAGAACTGTCCACTTGTTATTGTACAGCCTGCTAATGGCAGTTGTCCACCACTCAGGTTTGATAAACCATGACAAGCTTATGTCTGTCCTGTCATGCACAGCCAAGTTCATGCAGTTGCAATGCTGCTGACATAATGCATGTGTGTAGAGCTCTGCATACTTGCCTGTCCCATCTGAAGAGGGGGACCTGCAGTCACTCTATGTCAACCATCCCATAGGAGGTAATAAATGGCTTTCTTGACATATATGTCTGTATTGTCTGCAAGGGGATATGTGCTTGTAGCTCTAAGGATACTGATATGTGGCCAGATCCCACTAGGGAGGACCTCACATTGGGGGCTGTACCGGTCACCCATATTGGTATGCACTTGGTGAAATATATTGGTTCCCCATGTAGGGATGTCACTGTACTGCTGCAGGTCATTGTAGGTAAGGACCTGACCATCCTTTGGACAAGTGAGCTGCAGCACGATTAAGCAATACAGTGTGCACATGTTACACTTCCCTAACGTGTTTGTCTGTGCTCTGTACAGTCACCTTGCATGACTCTCTTCTTGCAACATGCTGGAAGTAACTGCAGTACTTAAATTGCAGAGTATAACTAGCATGTAATGCCAAGCAGTGTCCCCAGATCTCTGAGTCATTTCACCTGAAATGCCATGATAGGAGTTAGCATGGATACAAGCACTAACACTGTCGTACATCTGCCTAAGCACTGTTACTTTTGCTCAAGGCCAGATCATGCCTACCAACTGTAACTGGCAGAGCCCATTGACTGTAACACTATGCAATGGATGCCAGACATATGTCTCACTCCACTAACCATGTCCTTACAAGGTGTATGACAATATTAGGCCAGCAGATCTTGCTGGATACTTTGTATGTTATGGACAGAGTGTTATGTTAGCTGGTGGGTAGGCAAGTGTCTGACAGTCATACTCTGGGAAGATAGCATTGGGAGGTCTACACTGCAATGATACCAGTCACCATCCTCCATACTGGCATACCCCATCTACCTATTCCCTCTCAGCAGTCACAGCCACTCTCAGTGACCTCTGACTGAGTATATTAGCAGGCGGTTGCATATTAAGAGCTGTCACAGAATCCTATACAGAACCAATAGTTATCCAGGATGACCTAAGGCACAGTCAGTGGTTCTCTGAGCCACTGACAAAGATTAAATGCCATTGACTACACAATACTATCCTGTTGGAAATTATCTACCCCTGCAAAATACTGTAGTGTCCACACACCACACACATTTGAGTCATTACACATGGAGTTATGGACACAGAGAGTAATGTAGCCTTTGACTTTCACTGATCTGTAAGATGTGGGGATGCATTCACTGTTTTACAACCTATACCAAGAGGTTTGGGATGCAAATCCCAGACTATCATTGCTATACTGGTTGTGGCAGTCATCAACCCTATTATTGTGTGAAATGGCATCCCTGCTATGTCACTACACAGGCATATCCTACAACTGTAGCAGCCACACATGTTCCATGGTACACCAATACTCAGTGTAGATAACATGTCCTATGGAGTCTGTGTTACGACTGTACATGTGTAGTCTGTCTCCTAAATGCTTTGGAGGGGATGTGTATGGCTCCAACAGGGAGGTGTTAGATCTCACCATGTACCTCCTGCATATCCATGACAGGACTAACACATGCCTCACCTGTTCTAGACTCCTACAACATCACTGTGGTATACATAGTACATGCTGGGGAGACAGGTTTGTAACACAGACAGTACACCCTACATGAAACAAGCCCTCCATGCATGTGAGGCACACAACTGCTGTGACACAGCATGTGCAGGTTACAAAACAGGATGCAGAATATGTCAATCATAACTGGTGTCAGGCAACTGTCTGTACTGGACACAAGATATTTCCAGATGGTTCATCTCCATCACTACAGCTTGTAGATGTGTTAGTTCCCAAAACCCGGGTGATACTTATAAAGGGTAGCAGAACTTTTCACAGATTAGAGTTGCATGAGTACGCCGAATGCCGGCATTGTCTTTGTTAGCCTGTGATACACATAAGAACTTATGGAGCCATGCACTTATAGTGCTGTACTTTGCTGAAAACAGATTTTTGCTGTGCTGACATGCCATCCGGTGCTGTTTTATTGCCACTCTGTATCCATAGGTTATCCCAACAGACTCTTGAAGCAGAAACATAAACAGGTCTGTGACACACGTCATTGTGTAACAATACAGCCATTACACCATCATACAATATCAGGTACACAAAATGATGTGGCATACTCATGACAGATGCCAGCATACAGTATCTGTTGGTAACCACTACAAGTGGCATGGCAAAACAACACTGCATTACACAAGTACATGTTAACTAATATAGCCACCCCCTGCATCAGACACATAGCTTCATTTCCCTGCATCAATGGCAAGGATGACAGGGATGCAGCACAGGTGTCATCACTAGCCCAGTGTGTTATGTGGGGGGTGAAGGAGGACTAGGCAAACCCAAATGGTTGACAGCATGTGTGTGGATCAGGAAGGTAAGCAGGTAATATGGGCCTTGAAAAGGTGCCATGTGTGTCTGTGGGTTGCCTGCATTTGACAGTGGTGTGTGAGTGTACACATTCAAGCTCAGTGCTAGCCCTACATGTGTGTATGTTGGACAGCTTTGTACCATACATGGTAAGTTGATAGTTCATCATCTCTGACCCTGAACAGAGAAACTGGCTCTGCCAGGAGTTGCAATGGCACCTCCATATCTAAGATCAGAAGCGGTGCTAGTACCTGATGATGACTGCTGTCTGCCAGGACTGTGTCCCCCCGGGAATGCCCAGGATCATAAGCCCATGGCCTACCACATCATGGTGTGGACAGCACACTCACCTCTGTAGCACTGGATGTACAGCCACTATGGAAGCATGATTGTGCATGGCCACATGGACTTTCAACAGATGGAGTTGCTGACTTATGTCCATAAGTCTGACACTCAACTCTAACCACAAATTCCAGCACAGACAATGTGCTGTCTAAGACAGACACTGTCTCAGCCCATCTTTTGTCCACTACTTCAGTCAACCAATCCAGGGTGTCTACAATGTATTGGAGGCAGTCACATATGTCAGACTGTTCTGCATCCATAACCTTAAGCATATGTCTGGTGTTCTGTTCAGAACATGCCTGTGCTTCCATGATGGCCCAAAACATGTGCTGAGTGACCCATGATGTGACACCTGCAGCAGGTGATGGACAGACAGCAGGCCACCTACAAGCACTCTTGTCAATCTGCCTGTGTGGAACCTCACCAGTTCTCTGGCTATGGCCAATGTCTACACTCACTGGAGCCACAGTTGACACACTTTCCTGTTCAATGTCCCCACCCTCTGACTGTCCAATATCTGTGGCCTCTAGGGAATAGGTATGTGCGGGCATACTGTCTGCATGTGGTGACAATGAGGGCAGACGAGGGATGTCAACCTCTGGGCCACATTCAGTCCCCAAAACCCTCACCTGTGCTGCACGGTGGCCACCATCATCATTAAAATCTGATGAGACACTGACATCAGGTTATGTAGGGGACAGACACCAACACCCCCGGTCACCTGTGATAAGAAAAGAAAAAGCAGTAGATTAATACCTGCACTATTATGCTCTGCAGTACTGTGTTGTGATGCACGTAAGACTCTATACACTGTCATCACTATGACAGACCTGTTAAAATCCCAACCTCATATAATAGGACATGAGGACATGTCTCTTCCCACTAACAGATGTAGTTACATGAAAATAAAATCTCATTACACTGCAATGTCTTCAGCAACAGTGAGGTACACTGTTGACATTTGTGCAGACTCTGCACAGGTGACACTTATAGCATCTTGACAATACCATTGCATCTATCAGTGTGGTCACACCTAAAACCCGTGTACAATCAGAATATATGTGTGCAGTTGGCAATCATGCTGACAGTACAACAATGCAGGCAGCAGGCCTAGGATGACAGTCTAAGGATTACACTGCTGTAAACCTACATCTATAACAGCACACTGTCATGCTTACCAGGAACAGGACCACTGGCTTGGCCAATACCTGATGGATCTGTGAAAAGTTGAGGGAGAGGTGATGTCATTGCCACTGCATGTTCCACCACCACAGTGTAATACATCCATATGTCTCACAGTTACAGTATTTACTGCATTAATTTGTATTTATTTATTTATTTGCATTTGTTTACTGGGAAAGTCCACATTACCCATTTTCAGTGGAGGCTTGGGGAGAAAAGCTCCACAAAAATACAAGACATGCATCTGATTAACAAATTAAATGTCTATAACACAAAATTTAAACAGCATACAAAGTAATAACAAAGTTTTGAACAGAATACATAGTTTTTAACTAAGTAAGAAGGCAAAGTGGCTGTACATAAATCTGTCAGGAGACAGTACATGTTTTTAATGGTACAGAAATTAGATTGCTACCATAAAAGATGGAGATTTTTGAAGGTAATACAGGAAGAAGGTAGGAAAGATGGGGTATTAGTAAGGGAGAAATTGTCAGGTTATAGCTTGTGAGGAGCTTGCATATGAGCATAGCCATTACGGGGAAAGATGTTGTCTCAATGATCTTTTGAAGAAAGAAGTATCAGTAGTGGACCTAAGTGAAGGTGGGAGTGAGTTGCAAAGTCTAGCTGTGGAAAAGGAGTGGAGCAACTGACCAGTGGGGAGGTTAGGTTGTTCTGTTAGCAAGAGTCTTTGATTTTTCAGAGTGTAGAGGTCTAGTAGGGTGGTAAAGTGTAAATACAGAAGTAAGTGCAGGGCAGCTGGATGGATTGAATATTAGTTTATGGGCAGTTGTTAGTTGAATGTATGTGAGATGATGAGGAAGTTCTAGCCAGTTTAGTAGTCGAAGAGAGGTACTGTGGTGGGATAGGTGTTTTCCATTTGTGACAAACTTAGCAATTTTGTTATAGCATGAGTCTAGCTTGGATTTAAGGCTGGCCTGTATGTGTGTGAAGAGAGGAGCACTGTAGAAAAGGGATGGTGGCAGAAGGAGGAGGCAAGGAATAGTTTTGAGGAGTAGTTGAGGAATGTTTTGTGATGGTAAAGCATTCCTAGTTTCTGGTGTGCATTTTTGATGCTGTTGAGAATATGCATGTTGAAAGTTAAGTGTTCATCTAAGGTGACACCTAGAAGTTTAGTATGTGTGACAACCTCGATGGTAGTATTATTTTGGGAGAGAATAGATAAAGAGTCTTTGTTTATAGTAAAGGACTTCTTAGGGGTAAATAGCGTAAGCTTAGTTTTTTTAGGGTTTAGGGCAAGATAGTTGTTAGCCATCCATTTTTCTGTGCAGCAGTGGGCAGCCTGGGTAAGTTTCAGGAGTTTGGGTGGAGAGTTGGCTGTGCAGATGATAGTGGAATTGTCTGCATATTGGATGACTGAGCTGTCAATGAGAGATGAGTGGAAGTCTTTGATAAAGATGCTGAAAAGTATAGGCCCTAAGATGGATCCTTGGGGAACACCGGTAAAGGTACTGAGAAAAGGAGAAAAGGTGTTGCCATTTGCTGGCTTGTTGCCTATCAGTGAGGTAGTTAAAGAACCAGTGAAGGGTTGAGATAGAGATCCCTATGTTGGATAGTTTTCTGAGAAGGAGAGGATTGGAGATAGTATTGAAAGCTTTGGAAAGAAATAGAGAGGAAACGAGTTTCCCGGCATCACGAGCCTGATTGACAGAGTCACAGAGGGATATAAGAGCTGTGGTGGTGCTATGGCCAGGTCTGAATCCATGTTGGGTTGCTGACAGTAGGTTATTGTCAAGTAGATAGTTAAGGCGATGGCTGTGTATGCATTTCTCGAGAACCTTAGAGATAGGGGAGAAAATGGCAATGGGTCAAAAGTTAGATATGTCATTATTGTTTCTGCCTTTGTGCAGTGGGAGGATGAATGCTTTTTTCCAAATGGTGAGCACATAAGACTCTTCAATGGACCTATTAAGAAGTACACTGACTGGGTAGGTAATGGAATTAGTGGCTTTTTGGAGGAATTCTAGGGGTAGGTTATCAGGGGCATTATTGCATGCTTTCAGTTTTAGAAGTAGTTTCTTTACTGTGGCTGTAGGGATAGGAGATAGTGAGAATTTGTGCAAGATTGGGGGTGGAGGTATTTTTATATGGAGGGTCAGAGAGGTTGGGATGATTTTGAGGAAAGCCAGTTGTGAGATCAGCTATGAAATTTATGAAATATGTGTTGGCAAGTGTGGCTATTTCAGTAGGGTTTTTTTTCTGGATTTGGACAGGGGTTATTATTTGATCCTAGGGATAGTAGTCTGTTGATTGAGCTCCAGAAATGTTTGGGATTCTGCTTCTGCTGGTCTTCTAAGGTATGACAGCATTTTCTTTTATCTTTAATAACTAGGCACTTTACCTGGTTGCAATGGTGTCCGTATGTAATGAGGTCAGAGGATTTTATGTGCTTATGCCAAAACTTCCAGGCTTTGCCTCTAGCAGCCATATTCTGTTTGGTTGTGCTAGTGAGCCATGGGGTGTGATTAGCTTTTGCACATTTTCATTAGGGAGGTGCGAGGCTATTTATTATGTTGAGGAATGTGAATTTGAGAAATTGTACAGCGTCATCTAGGGGACGTATTTTTAAGGGAACTTAGCTGATGCTGTTTAAAAATTCATTAAAGGTTGTAGGGCAAAATTGTGATACGTCCCTGGTATTTCTGTATTGATGTCTATTTAATGTTGATGTGGTATTACATATGATGAAGGCAGGTAAGTGGTCACTGATACTGTTTGGGAGAGTTCCTACGGTGGAGATTTTATTGGGGTCAGAGACTATAATTCAATCTAAGATTGTCCCAAAGTTGTTGTTTTTATTGGGTCTGGTGATATCGGTGATTAGCTGGGTGTAGTTATATAGGCTGATGTTGGTGGAAGAGTGTTGGTCCGAGACATCAAGCCAATTAATATTGCCAAGAATTATTGTTTTTGTTGCTATGTTTTTGGATGTCCAAGCTATGATTTCATCTAACATGGAAATGTTATTGCCAGGGGGAATATACTGGACAGTGATACAGAGGGTTTTATTTTCATTAAGTTTTAGGAAGGTTATCAGGGTTTCTGCTGTAGAGAAGTTAGGTATGGGTGAGTTGTATGAGGCTATGTTGAAGGTGTTGGGGTAGATTCGTGCTACCCCACCATCTTTTCTCTTTGGTCTATCAGAATGCAGGCATGCAAAGCCGGGGGAAGGAATTCTGAACTTTTTATGTATGGTTTTAGCTAGGTTTCTGTAGTGGCAATTATGTCAGGCCTGTTATGCGTAACCCAGGCATGAAAGCTGGGCATATTGTTTTGAATGCTTTGAAGGTTAATTGTGGGTAGGTTTAGAGATTTGTAGGTGCTATGAAGGTTGGTTGAGGAGGAAAAGGGGCATGGATTGTGATGGATGTCACTGCATAGGGTTAGTATGGAGTATTTAAGCAGTGCAGTAGTGAGCTCTTGTTTCTTTTTTATGTTATGATAGGTGTAGTTGGGATGGTTCATTTTATCATTATTATTTATATGGAGTATTTTTAGTTTGAAACAGAACAGTCATTTTGTTGTTATATTGGTCAAAATCTGAGCATGACAGTCAAACTGCAGTGAAACCCTCCTCCCACCAAAAGCAGATGGACCTGACACCTACATAACACTATGTGCACTCTGACACACTGAATACTACACTATTGCAATGCTGATCAGACTAAGCTTATCTGCACGGCCCTCTACTGTGGACACTGTGGTACCCACATCCACAATGCCCAATGTTATGGATGCCTTGGTGCTGTCATGTGTGCCTAGATTTGCCAGGAATTCCTCAGTGGCTGAGAGGGGTTGTTCCACTGCAGGCCTTCTACCGGTGGTACCACAATCCCTGGCAACATCTGCTGCACTTCTGCGTGCTGCATTGATCATGTCTGTTACATGGTGTTGAGCCTGCTCATATGTCCTGTTCTGATGACCAGTGGCATTGACTTCATTGACAAGGTCAGCCCACAATGCATCCCGCTGTTCCCTGTTGAGCCTCCCTCTAGACAGTAGAAGTTCATGGTGTTGATGGAG
>NC_056729.1:222646388-222753888 GCF_019279795.1 Protopterus annectens | reverse complement strand
TTGTTTAGCTACTAGCAGTGGGATGAGTCACAAATTAATTTATAAAATCATGTATAAAGAGGTATTATGAAACAAAATCAAAAAGTAAGTTGTTATTTTACTACAGAGTTCAGTGCGCTGTAGTACTTCACTTTCTATATGTGACATTGGGTCTACTTTTTCTTATTGAAAGCACGTACTTTCAAAAAGGAAAAGTATAATCCCATTTACAAGAAAGTGCACTTAAATGAAAGTGTCCTTTCGCGACAACTGGTTCACTGAACTGATAATATAAAAAAAAAAAAAAAAAAACAATGCAGCACCGAAGCACGCTACAGTGGGGATAAGGGAATACACCTGTTTCCCCACTGTAGTGCAATCTCAGAATTAGTATATTTAAAGTAGTGGGGGTGTGGGGGGCTGTAGGGGCATGGAGGAGGCTTGCCCCCTGCGAAAAAATTTGTTTGCAATTTTTTTTTTAAATATTGCCGGTTCTGTGGACTGGTAGTCGCGAAAGTACACTTTCATTTAAGTGAACTTTTGTGTAAATGGGTTCGTACTTTTCCTTTTTGAAAGCATGAGCTTTCTGTAAGAAAAAGTAGAGCCGTGACAATGACAGTGACTAGAAGGAAAATAGGCTACTTTAAAAATGAAGCAAGGATTTGTAAAAGTCCAAGAACAGAAGATGTAGGTGCTGGCAGAAAAATTGAGAAGTAAGTCTGTGAAATAAGGAAGACCAAATGTACAGCAGATTAGACTTGATGCAAAGATGTGTTAGCTAAGGTGTTTGGGCAAGAAAAACTCTAAGGAGGGTCACATGGTAGGAGGGGAGATAAGGACAAACACAAACTCAAATGGGAAAAAAATCTTCATATTATTATATGAGTTGAATTATATGTGGGCAATTAGTGTATGAAAGCGGTAATTAAAAATGAGTTGTCCACTGAGCTAAGTCAATAACCATACAGTATTGTCTCTGTGATTCTTTATTAGCAATGCTATTGACAACCAATAAAGATGCCACAGCAAATTCACATGTAACATATCAGCCATAACCATTAACTCTTAAGCTGGTTGGCATGACCAAGCCTGTTCTGGTTGACCTCTACAGGACCAGGGGTGATCCAACCTACCTCAGACTTCATGGAAAATCCCTTTAATTCTTCTTTTCCAACCCAAATACACTTTGATATGGCCACTGGTCAAACTGAGGCCAGCTGAAGGGGAGTCAACACCTCTGAGCACCAACGGGGGAAAGCAAGGGGTGTGAAACCATAAGGCCACCCACCGAAAACCCTTGCCATGAGGGTGGGACAGGAAAGCCACCAAGCTGCTGATGCATCTGTTGACTGGAGCTGTGCTGCACAGTAGGCCCAGCCCCTGGACTCACACTCGCAGACAACATGACTTACAGGTAAGTCACATTTGTCCACTGAGCTGAGACAATAAACACACAATATCACCTTTGTGACCCTTTTATAGCAATATAAGTGACAGCCATTAAAGATGCCAAAGTATATTTAAATGTAACATATCTACCATAACCATTAACCATTAGCTCTTAAGCCAGTTGGCTTGACCAAGTCTGTTCCAGCTGACCTCTACATGACAGGGTGCATGACCCAAGCTACCTTGGACCTGGTGGAAAAACTCTTTGTCTACCTTTCTAACCCAAATGACCCATGATATGGCCACTGGTTAAACTGAGGCCAACTGAAGTGGAGTTGAGGCTGCTGAGCTCCAATGGGGGGAAAACAAGGGGGAGTATAGCCACAAGGTTGGTGCCAGCTCAGCATCTCTCATGCCATTCCACCCAAGCTGGCCTCGAAACCAGATGCCCGAGGTCATCAAAGAACAACCAGGCTAATTCTTGAAGTATTCATCAATGGCCATAACAACATCAAAATTAAACAAATCAAAGCCAGGATTGTTCAAATGCACATTGTCCTATCATAAAAATCAGAGTCCAACCTGCAGAGATCATCGTGTTGAATTATCTGAAATCCTATCTGTTGAGACACCCATGTAGCTCTGTGATTAATAAAATGCCTAGACATCTCACTTGCACTGGACCTTCTATCTCCTTCCCAATGGATTCTCAGTATGATGGTTGATGTAAACAAAACAAAGTTCAGATATACAGTTGCTAATGTAGCCTGTGTACATCAGAAAGTTTTCTGGCTAAGAGAATTTTTTTAAGAGCCTGGGCCAAGCCATCACAGCTGAGATGGATTCCCAAAACCCTATGCAAGGCTTCCTTGCTGTGATTTGATGCCAGATCTCCTAAAACTGAATCCATAGGAGGCCAGAAAAAACAAATGAGCAAACTATCTACTTCTTAAGGTCAAATGAACCTGAGTGTCCAACTCTGTGGATCAAAGCTTAAATGTTGACCCTCTTCATGAAAGAATGCCTCAAAAGCCATAGAACCTCCTTTCTTGTAACAGAAGTAAAGATCAATGTCTGATGTATGAGAAAAAAGGCATCAGACCCCCATCATCCTGTTTTCTGCATGACATTAACAGAATGCCTATTCATTGCCAAGTTGAAGGTGCATCCTATTCTAAAAGAATGAGATGGATACCCTTGCAGATGCATCTCTTGCTCCTCAATGGCTTTCCTCTGCTAAACTAAGTGGCCTGCCACAGAGCTGTGTACACAAAGAACCCAGCCTAATGCCCTTGGGAGTGATCCTGTGCAGTAATCTGAACCAGTGAACTTGGCAAATGGCTAACCCCTTCAACTTGTCTAGCCAAAACTGGTGCCCGTTACCCAATTGATCTGTCTTGGATTTCCTAAACCATATCAGAATAAATTCCTTGTGAATAATGAGATTCTCCCAACAAAGGGAGTTTAGTAATTCACTAACACGGCTGGTACCAGTGCATAATGATGTGAACAAAGCAGCTAATGTAGCAACGGTGCAAACTTCAGATAGTGTGTTAAACAAGCCCCAAACAATGCTGGCAAGGAGGTGTCTCTCATTTAGTTTCCTGTAATCAAGGGAAGCCCCACAAATATTCTCCCAAATCTTGAGCAATCTGCTTGTCAACCAGTAGTTGGATACTTCCTGAAAACCAAAGAAACATTCCAGCTATTCTATGGCTACTATATGCACCTGTAGCATTTAGGGGAATCACATAATGAAGTCCTGGCCACTAGGAAGTGAAGGACTAACTGCAAATCCCAGTTTCTGTGATAAGAGGGCAATGGCCTACAGAATGTCTTGAAAATCTGAAGTGATGAAGAAAAGGCCTTCCTGGCATTGCTGGACCATGACTTGGCCAGCAATGATGCTGTTACTCCTTTGTAATTAACCAGACTTCTGCAGAAATTGTCATGCCCTTTGGTTCTGCATGCTTGGCCAGCTGATGAAACCTGATGAACTGAAAACAAGAAAGACTATCAGCTTTAGGGTTGTGTTATCCAGGCACATGCACACTAGAGAAAGTCATATTATAGCAATAACCCACGCCTGGGTGTGGGTAATGCTGGATTTACCCACGGTTGGCGTGGTTTGGTCCCGAGGCCCGAGGCACCAAACAAAGCCAACCGTGGGTAAATACAGCATTACCCACACCCAGAAGTGGTTATTGCTATTATATGACATTATTTAAGAAAAGAAACTATTACTTTTCTTAAATAATGGCATAGTATAATGCCTGTTTACTGCCCTTCCGCAGATGTCTGGCATCCGCGGCAGTTCTGATGTACTGCACGCCTGCGCAGTACATCAGAGTTGTGAGCAAAGCAATGGAGAAAGCAAGATCTCCGTTGCTTTTTTTTTACTGTTTTTGCTATGTTAAATGGGTTTAACATAGCGAGACAGTTTTAAAATAAGCAACGGAGATGTCCGTTGCTTATTTTAAAACTGTCTCGCTATGTTAAACCCATTTAACATAGCAAAACAGTAAAAAAGCAACGGAGATCTTGCTTTCTCCATTGCTTTTTTTTTAAAACCTGTCTCGCTATGTTAAATGGGTTTAGCATAGCGAGACAGCTTTAAAATAAGCAACGGAGATCTCCGTTGCTTATTTTAAATCTGTCTCGCTATGTTAAACCCATTTAACATAGCGAGACAGTGTTTTAAAAGTAGAGTTATACTAATGGAAAAAAGTCCGGGCGACCAGACCTTTTTCCATTAGTATAACTCAATTTACAATGTGCACGCTGGCCAATCAGCGTGCACGTTTTGGGGGGGTCATGGTATAATAATCTTTAATATCAACAAAACTAACAGCCTTATAATAGATTGCACCCATTTGGTCTTGGAGGAATGTTTATTAATGACATGAACAACCGAGTCATTGTCCAAGTGAAAGACTACTCTACCGTTGCATAAGTTGTCCTTCCACACCAGCACAGCCACCCAGATAGGGAAGATTTCCAAGAATTTAATATCCTTCCTCCTCTCTTGTGGAGAAGAGTCTGGCCATTTTTCAGCAAACTAGCTTACTTGGAAGTATCCTCCTGTACCAGACCCACCAGTTGCATCCATAAAAAAGTTAAGGTCACTGGAAGAAACCCATGGGGACTGACAAAATGACAGCCTAGTGAATTGTATCAGAAATGTGAACAGAGCCTGAGGTCATCCTTGACTGTTCTGGTCAGACAGACATAGTAATGTTTGGGTATATTTCCTTTCAACAAATCAGAAATGGACCAGAGGGAAGTCCTGCCCATGAAGACTGACTGATTAACTGATGCACTCACAAGGTGTGATAGATGGTGAATCAGCTTGAATTCACCATCCTGTTTCTTAAGACTGAAACCAATGGGGGAAATTTTGAAAGCAGAACAAAGGGGTGGGGGTGGAAAAAGGGCCAATTAGTCTACTGGACACTTGCTCTTTCTTGAATAACTTAGCTGCAATTTCTTCACGCCACATAATGCATGAAAGATTTTTAACTAGCTTGAAAACTATAGGTTCTGAGGATCCAATCTTAAGCCCTGCCATAAGCTCCTCCATGGCCACAAAAGGGCTGCTTAATTCTAAGAGAGATGTTCCACCCATCCAATCCTTCCGTCCAGTTGGGTTGAGGGAGTGTCAGACCTGTCCCTATGAACTAGCCCCTAGCACCTGGAAGCCGAGTGACCTTTCCCACATTCTGAACAGCAATGGAAGAACTTGCAGGTTGGCCAAAGGTACTTCTTGTGATTAAAGTCCCAGCAAAACTTTTGTTCCTCATTATTGCTAACTCCATCATCTATCTTGGTGGTGGCCGGATATAATATAATGGCACTCAACCAAATGTCAGGGTGCCTTAGATCCCACCTGATGGTCTTTTCTATGACTTTTAATTTACTGAAATGCTGATCACAATTTTCCCAGCTTGACCCCCCCCCCCTTTGACATGATTTGCCTCTCTAATAGCCACAAAGTAAGCTAGTAAGGGGAGAGCCTGGCTAGTGCGCTTTTATATAATCATTCCTATGAACATCATAAAATCTAGTTACCAAATGTTCAAGTTTGTAACTACTGCTCTGGCTGAGGCCTTTTTTTCAGTGGCTGCCAATGCTGCCATCAAGTCCTTGTTAAGAGAATTGTCAATGTCCAAAATGCACTTAATTCCCTCGGTATCCACTAGGACAAATATCTCAACAAATTCCTCTATGAGGATTTTCGCACTAACTCTGGTGTTAACGTATGACATAATGGAAGACCCAGAGGAACTGGAAATCAAAAGGTTCAATGTAGCCATGGGGACAACAATAGGGGAACACAACCATCTGGATGAGGTGGGAGATCACTACCCAAAGCTTCTCAGACCCCTTCTGCAAGCTGGGTAAGGATGGGGTGCAAAACCTGCCAAAAATCTGACCCTCTTCCATCACCAGGAACATCAGCTGTTGAAGTGCAAAAATTCCATTCTAAGGGTAGGTCAAACAGTCTAATCCTCCCCTCTTCTGACAATGAATTGATAAGTTTATCTAAACATTCCTCAGGGGGCTGACCTCTGAAATTATACCTTGGCACTGCTGCCTCCCCCCTCCCCCAGTCATTACCTTCAATTTCTGATAATGCTTCAGGCAGGGGGGAGGGGTGACACTTAAACCTGAGGCATCTATTTTGTTTTTCCTTGTATTCTTCATGGGTACATCCGCTAACTCCTCAGAATTCACCTCTGGCTTTTCACGGAGTTCTGTTCTTGCTCTACTGCCTGTGCAGTTAAGTCAGAAAGCAAACCTTGTGCCTCTTGAGATAGACAAAGCCAGCTATCCTTAAAGTGTGGACCAGGGTGGAACCTGAATAAACAGACAGTTATTAAAGAGAAAAAGTGTGACAGCTGTAGAAAATCTAGAACTCCGAAAAGTGATAATGCCCTGTATCCTAGATAACAAGCTGCTACAGAGTTCTAGAATGTAAACATTTTGCATATATATATATATATATATATATATATATATATATATATATATATATATATGTCTACTTTTCTTTATCAAAATTTCACAATCTCAAAAAAGAAAAGTAAAACCCCACTTCCGCGAAAGTGCACTACATCAAAAGTGCACTTTTGCAAAAGCCGATTCACCAAATCGAAAAAAAAATAAAAACTACTGTAAACACTGTTTTGCAGGGGGGGGGTCAAACCCCCCCCCCAACCCCCTACTTAAATATACTAACTCTGAGATCACACTACAGTGGGGAAAAGGATATATTTCCTTATCCCCACTGTAACGTGCTTTGGCAAATCATCTTTCGTGAAAGTGGACTTGCGATGTAGTGCACTTTTGCTTAAGTGGATTCGACCTTCTGTTTCTCGATGAACTGTGTTTTTGACAAACAGAAGGAGACCCATATATATATATATATATATATATATATATATATATATATATATATATATAGATATATATAGATAGATAGATAGATAGATATACATACATACACCCCCACGCTACCTATAAGAGCACTGTACCTCAGAAAAAGAAACCACAGTATCAGAGTTAGTAAATATTTCCGCTATTCACACATAAGCTTTTCTTGTTCCATGATCAGATTTTCAGTGGTAACCTTACCTTAATGAATAAGTAATCTGCTGCATGAAAATTCTTAGAGGCCACTCATCACCACATCAGGATTGACCAGGTCAAGGAAACTACTTCAGAATTGTCTCAGTCCTCTAAGCACATCATTTGGCAATATAGCAATGTAGTGATAGATCTAAAGAGTATATGCAAGCCTCTTATGCCCAGTGATTCTTTATGTTAGTGATGACCTTTAGAGATCTGGCAAGACCTCTGGCCTTTTCTCTTTTACAGAGATATCTAGTCAGAACTCCAGGAGAGATGCTAGCCAGCCCTACACTGCAGCTGGTTGTACAATAACCAGATAAGCAAGCCAAGATAGGGACATAGGTTCATAGATAAGTACTAGGCTAGCTGCCTATGTGGGCCATTTTAAGCCTATCCAATTTCTCTCAAAGATGAGAATCAAACCATGCACCCTTTGACTGCAAAGTAAACTCTTTAACCATTATACCAGTCCCTACCCTAAGTAAGTAGCTGGCTAGCTGCTCTTGAGTGCCATTATAAGCCTAGCCAGTTTCAAATCAAAGGTGAGAATCAAACCTTGCACATTGTGTTTATAAGGTAAACCCCTTTACCATTATGCCAATCCCAAACCAATTTAAATATCTTCAAGCTGGATTCAAACACTTCATCATCTGTCCTGTTTATTTAAACTTGTCAATTTACACATTGTGCTACAAAGGTACATATTTAAAGCTATTGCAAAGAAAGGCATTATATATAGAAAGCCATGGATTGTTAATATAGATAACACTGTTTTGACTCCTTTCCTATGAGTCTTAATTTATCTCAACACACAAAACTAGTGTCATTGTATATTGTGCTGAGGTCGCCCATTTAATAAATACATAACATCATCTTTATAAGATGGGAGAAAGAAACTTGTCAGTATCAGAATTAGTTCAGCATGAAATACACTGGTTGTACAGTTGATGCACAAGAAAAAAATACTTCAGCTAACTGAAAAGTTGAAATTTTCTTCCAAATCAGCAAGCAATCCCCCTTGTCTTCTTGCAGCACAGCAAAATTGAGCATGCCATGGAAAGTAACCAGGTGACATGTTATTGCGTTGGATAAAAACTGACCTTGATTGTTTAGGAAATAGTTATTATCTGTGATTAGCCATTTTGTACTCACTTCCTCCTAGAGCAATTATTGAAGTAAATCTGCTGTCAGCCTCAGGATGTTGAAACCTTAACTCAGAAATGCCAATATATATATATATAAAAGATTGTCACTCTGACATGGACTGTAGCTATTTACAGGTGAGCATGAACAAACTATAATTTAAGTCTTTATCTGTAAATGAAAGGTAATATTTATTTTTTTAGAAAAGAAAAGACTTATCTTTACCAGTGAAGAGGGAGTAGCTACCCCAGTGGAAGGAGTTTAAGTGCTGTGGGTTCTTCTTCCTGATACCAGATAATGTGAAATTGGGTCGTATTTTGATAAATTTGAGGTGATATGCATTGCATTTTAAAGCATTCCTCAAGAAGCATTTAACCATAGAATAATGAGTTAGACAACTTACAACACAAAAGTGTCACCCATCATCATCATCATCATCAGTCCTCACTTTCCCATTTTCTACATGAGGTTGGGATGCCATGTCACTTTCTCCATCTCTCCCTATTCAATGTCACTCTCCTACTTTCTTTGACATTCATGCCTGACTTGAGCAGGTCTTCTCTCACACAATCGAAGTACCTATTTATGGGACACATTCATTTCCTCTTATCTTCTTCCTGTCTGTCCCAAATCTTCTGCACCAGATGCTGCTTTCTTGTACATGTGCCCAAACCACAATAATCTGTTCTCTTTGACCTTTTCTGCAATTGGAGCTACTTTGACTTCTGCGCTATTGTCCTCATTTCATCATCTGTCTAACAGTGTGCATCCTACCACCCATCTCAGACACTTCATTTCCATCACTTCTAGCTTCCTCAATTTTTTCTGCCTTTAGTGCCCAGTTTTCTGTATCAAAAAGTAGCAATGATCACACCAATGTTTTACACACCTTACTTTTGAGCTTTCTTTACATTTCCTGTCATGCACTACCCCTGACACCCTTTGCCAGTTGGCTGAAGCCCCTCTGATTATAGCTTTGACCTTCTTATTGACTTACCTTCTCCTCAAGCACCCCTTCCAGATACATGAAACTATTTACCTGTTCCACTGTTCCATTCCATCTCAGTTTTCAGCTTGTTCTGATTTTTTCCATTTGCTGCCATTACAACTATCTCATCTGTACTCAGTCTCATCTCATGTGCCTTCAGTTTTGCATTCCATTCCCCTATCATTTGCTGAAGTTCTTGCTCAGAGTTTACCTGTATAGCCACATCACCTGCATACAACAAGTTTGTTGATTTGTTCCCTCCACCTTGTTTGCTAATATATTTCATCACCAGTATGAACAGCAGTGGGCTCAGATGCTGTTGCACTCCCACTCCCACTGTGATCCCCTCTGTGAGACAGAACATCATTCATATTTGAGTCACTGGGACATTGTACATAGCTTGCACTAATTATACCAATGTTTCCTGGACTTTAAATCAATGCAGGACCACACAAATCAGCTTTTGCGGGGCCTTGTCATATGCTTTCTCCTTGTCTAGGAATACACACTTGGACTCATTCCTCATTTCTAGCTTCTTCTCAAGAACCTGTCTCATGGCTAACATTGAGTCAGTTGTACTGCATTTTGATCTGAATCCAAACAGCTTATTTTCCATCTTATTTTCTATTACTCTGTGTATTCATTTTTTCGGTCACCATCTCCAGAACTTCAACAAATGATAGCAATGTCTGTCAGGTGCCAGAATCTGCCACATCGCGCATGCACTTAAGCTTGTCCACAGTGCATAGAAATATGGCTCTGTCATTGTCCATGTTGGTGTGAATGACTTGAGATGTACCTCCCTGGACTATATGAAGATAGACATGATTGAGCTCTCAGAGTATGTGTCCCAGGCAGGTATGACCCTAGCCCTAAGCAGCATCTTACCTTCACCAAGAATGATATTACTATACCAAAAAAAATAATTGACTTCAACAATTGGCTTAGATTATGGTATCTTTACAAGGGGATCCAGTATCTGTCTGCCTGGGATGACATGGTTGACAAGCCTTGATGCTTTGCCAGAGATGGCCTCCAGCTGTCACCCCTGGGAATCTGGAGCCTGGCCCAGGTTCTTTCCTCCCCATTGTGCCTTTTTTAGGCTATCTTCCAACATTAAAGATCTGTCAAAAAGCAAATTGAAGGTCATGCTGCTCAATGATCTGAGCCTTAACCTGAAAATGCACTCACTGGAGGCTTTCCTCACACTGGAAGATGCTGATGTCTGTGCAGTCATAGAAACTTGTTTCAGGGCTGCAGAGCGCACCTCTGACTTACCAGACTATACCTCATTACACACATTCTGACCCCAAAATGAGGTTGGGAAGACTAAGGGTGGTGGAGTCTCTATCTTCAATAAGCACAGGCACATCTCCAGACTGGTTTGTCAGCATGATGCACTGGAATTACTCCAGGTGCAACTGACAGTAGCAAGACACCCATCCAAGTTATAGCCAGCTAAAAAAACCCCTCCATGAATCAGGACACCCACACCTCCTACCTGGACCTACTTAAATCTATCAAGGTACCCCCTAACACCCTGATCCTTGGTGACTTCAACTACCCCACTATAGACTGGGTGAACTATTCTTGCACTAATGCACTCACCCAATAATTCCTTGACTTCATCAATTATAATGCACTAGACCAGATCAATTCATCTCCCACAAGGGGAGATAACATTCTGGACTTGGTTTTCACCAACATGGGAGAGCGCTGCACCACTGCTATAGTATGTTCTTCCCTGGTGAGATCAGATCATCAGTCTGTCTTATTCAAAATTTCTATCACACCCAATCCCCCCAGCCATAACCAGGCTAAAGAATTTCTCAAAAGCTGACTACAACCTGCTATGGGATAGTATCAACAGCTTCACACCACTGCCACCTCAGAGGATGCAGACAACTATGCTGAGTAGTATGCCAGTGCAGTAAACAAGCACCTGTACAACTGCATGGACTCAGCCATACCCAACAGAAGTAAAACCTGCTCCTCAAGGAAACACAAACCTGTCTGGTGGATATCCTCAATCAACAGGCTTTGCAACAAAAGGCAGAAACTGTTGTCCAAGGGTAAAAAGGAACAAGTTCCAAATTGGAAAATCTCCATTCTCAAACTCAACAAGCAGATTGGATCACTAGTGAAAACCTCCAAAGCCAATTATGAATTGAAACTTGCCTCCAAAATAAAGGGAAACCACAAAGCCTTCTTCAGGTATGTCAGGAACCTCCATGGCAAAGCCCAGGTTTGTTCTGAATTAGTACTTTATGGTACCACTTACACTGATCCTGTTGACTTTGCCAACCTGCTAGCAGATAGGTTCAGCACAAATTTCACCCCCTCAAGAGCCCATTCAACATTCCAGATACTTGTCCCGCATCTCACATTTCCATAGATCAAGTGTTAAAGGAACTATTCAAGGCAAAGAACACAGTCTCCATGGGACCTGGTAGTATCTCAGGATGTATTCTGCACCATCTGCAAGAACTAGCTTCGCCATTGAGCACCCTATTCAACCACAGCCTAAGTACAGGCTTCATTCCAGCAGAGTGGAGAACTGCCATTGTCATCACCTTGCACAAAGGAGGTGCCACTACTGAGTTTGAACCTAACGTCCCATTAGCTTGACAAATCTGATCTGTAAAGCCATGGAGCATATTATTATTGATCTCATAAACAAGGACATAGGCAATCTCCAAGCACTTGACACCACCAACTTCTGATTCATCAAGGGCAGATCTTGCCTGTTGAACCTGGTTGATTTCTTTGAGACTGTCACCAATGCCCTGGATGAGGGAAAGTCAGTACATACAGCTTACCTTGATTTGTCCAAGGTCTTTGACACAATCCCTGACTCGGGCATCATTAAAAGCTAACACAATTTAGAGTAAATCCCTATCTCATCAGGTGGCTGGGCAACTGGCTCACCGACAGGACCCACAATGTCAAAATAGGTGCTTCCACCTCTGACAGTAGACCTGTCATAGTGGTGTACCCCAGGGATCTGTCCTGGGATACCTACTGTTTGGCATCTATTTCTCAGAGGTCCAGGCAAAGACAAAAGGTCTCTGGGTGACCAAGTTTGCAGATGACTGCAAGCTGGGTGCTGTTATTGACTCCCCAGATAATGTTAACATACTGCAATGGAGTCTCACAGCAGCAAATGACTGGTGCCAAAAGTCATGGCATTAAGTTAAACGCAAAAAAAAAAAATGTATTATCATACCATTCAGCAAAAACATGGCCCCTACTGATTATCACATCAACGGCAATCCCTTAAGCCACAACCTGTGGTGAGAGTCCTAGGTAATCAGGTTGACAACAATCTCACATTTGAACATCATTTAGTGGCAGCGATCAGAAAAGCCTTTTACTTGGTTAATCTAATAAGTGAATGGATTGCATCCAGAAAAAAGGCTGTTATTACCTCTCTGCACTCCTCCCTTATTAGGCCAACAATTGAGTATAACAACCCATTTGGTATGTACCTCTCCAAACACCTGCACCAACTGGAAAGGGCACAGAAATACCTCACAAAGGGAATCCATAGCCTCCAACACTTGTCCTATATGGACAGGCTCAAATCACTATCACTCTACTCGGTATCATACAGATTGCTCAGAGGTAATCTGTGTCTCACCTACAAAGCAATATCAGACCATGCCCTACTAGAGATGCTCCATATCTGTAAGTCTAACTCCTCACCCGTTACCCACTTGAAAGGTGTGTGACATCAGCAAAACCTGCTGGAGAGATAGATTTGTCTCCCATCGGCTGCCCAATGTCTACAATAGACTTCCCATACATGTCAAACAGAGTACCTCACTGATCCTTTTCAAGTGCAGCCTTGATGAGTGGATGGGAAACCACAAATTTGTCCCAGGGGTTACATCTGTTCCTTCACTGACAGGGGCAGCAGGTGCTGACAGAGGTTTCTTTTTTGGGGATAAACTTTTGGCTATGCTTGTAAGGGCCCCAGGGCCATTAGCCTAGTAACCTCATATGATCCTATTATCCTATGATCATGCAGTGTGATGGGAGTTTGATACCTCAACATTGCCCATAGTTGTGAATGCCACCTTTGCTCTTTTAAACAGACACTAGTATGCTTATTATCTGATACAGCTTTCTCTGCATACTGCTATGATTATCCTTAGGATCCATTTCTCTTCCTTCTCATCTTACGTTTTGACCATCCCTGCTGTGACTTCATCTGAGCCTGCTGCTTTCCCTGACTTCATTTTCCTTAGTGCTGTTCTTACTTCTTCTAGGGTGGGCTTCTTTTTCTCACTGTAGGCTGTGTCTGGTTCAGTACTGTTTGCTTCATTCAGAAGTGGCTGGAAGTACTCCTTCCATCTGCCTTTGATGCTCATTTGACTGGTGAACAGGTTGTTGCTGGCATCTCTTATGAATGGTGCCTGACTATCTCCTCTATCTTTCTGTCTTTGTCTTGCAACTGAAAAGAGTTTCTTTGTAGCAGCCACTGAGTCACTTTCCAAAGATTGTAGAGTGTCTCTGATGCTTTGTTCTTTCCTATTGCAACTCCTCTCTTATCCATAGTATACAATACACTGTTGTACTGTGTAGCATGATTCCCTCTATTCCAAACACAGGAGTACCTTGTATGCAGTATGGTTCTGGGTGATCCTGTGCACCATTTATGAAAATAGGAAATATGGTGTGTGTCATCCTGTATGACTGCAGATCACGTCTATGCATCTCAACAGTTAACAGCAACATTTTGGACATAGTTCTCAAGATGCATCATCCCAGGCTTTTTCACCATTGATTATGTTTCATCCATACAAGCTGGCACCTTCTTGGTACTTGTGATGGCCAATGGGTGCAGCCTACTTCTTAACGCCCACTGGCAGCTTGAATTCCAGATGCCTGACTCAACATGTCACAGAGCTCAGGTAGACTGCTAAGAAGGACCAATAACTCCAATTGTTGGAACTTATTGATTTTGGCATAAAGGCTTTCAAAACTAGACCAGATGAATGATGTAATCTGGTGTTATTCATATGTGTGCATCAGCCATCCAAAGTGTAGAGCCCAGTGATGTAGCCTTTCAAGCTATTGTCTCTATAATCTCATAGCCCAAGAGATGTAAGATGACATTCCTGGTCAATTTAGTAGTGTTATTTCTGGAAGTCATCTAATGTCCACAGTCTGCGGGAGATGGGATATTCCAAGTAATTTTATAACCTTGGACTTAACAAACTGGGGACATAGAACTTCTTCAAATTCATAGTCAACTGAGCAAAAATTTAAGGTGGAATTGTTTCCTTTCTTTTGCATTGTGCAACCTTGGAGTTAGTTATATTTAGGAAGGGGAACATGGAGGGTGAATTCCCCAACGACCAGGGAAGAAGCATTTCTTATCTTGAAAAAAAATTCTTCCAAACATGAATTTGTGAGCTGTGATTTAATAAAATTTTATTACCCTAGACACACTTCTCTGGTTCATGGACAGCTACATTTTGCAGCAAACCAATGATCGGTGTGTTTTTCACCAGATTGGGTTCTCTAAATCCTCAGTGTTTTGATTAATTTCCTGGAGGCCCAATACTACATTACTTAATGTAAGCAGCATGCTAAGTAACAATAGCCATTTGTTCCTGAATCCCAACATATCTATCATCCTGGAGATATCAAAAGTCTGCACAAAGATCCATGAAAAGTAGGTACAACTGGCCAAAAATTGGGACACTAATTAACATACAATTTACATGTTCAGCTACACTGTAGGTAGAATGTTGGTTTGGATTTGCTCTCAATTCGAATGACTGTCTTAAAAATATATAATGACAACTTTTGTATCATAAGGCTAAATTAACTGTTGGGATTATGCAGATTTCACACATTTGGTGATATTTACCTACTCTGGTTATGGGTATACCTGAGACTATCCTAAGAAGCAACCTACTTATTTTACGTTTGTCATACAACTACACATAGCCCAATGCAGACGAATCAGACAAGTGTGAATAAGTTCCAATCTGCTTGGCTTAAAATGAAAGGCCCTATAGTTCACACTGGTGTCTGTTATGCTGTGGGACCCCCCCCCAGCTCCACAAAGGGGATCAGGAGTTTGGCAGATTTGTATTAAATATATTCAGTTGCAGGGGGAAAGAGCCCATTTGCAATAGCAACACACCATGAAATATCTTGACAGCTTTTATATTTTAAGACAAAACCGTTTTTATAAAAAAAAAATGAACTTGCAAAGTAAACTGGAGTCTAAAATACAAACTCTGCTAACAAAAGGTCAGGGAAAGAAACTTCAATGGCATTTTTGCTCAGAGTTTCAACAGTACTGCCACCTCGCAAAACACTTTAACACAGAACATAAATATCTTTATTCAGCAGCCACTCCTGAAAATATTTTTTTGTTGCCACAAGTCTTAAGTACAATACTAATAATCATTGCAACTGGCTACAAAACACTAGAAAGTGCATATCGTTATTTAAATGCTTGCAATTTACATATACTCGATGGTAGACTGAACAAGTCTTAAAAGGAAAAAAAAAATCATGACAGTTGAACGCACTATCACTGCATGAAGACCAGTGCAATACACAGAAGTTCTGAGTGCTAAGACAATGATGTAATTGCACCCCACCCCCCCATAAATAAATAATAGATTTTAGAGACAGGTGCTTTTTCAGTGATAAATATAACTTCAAACGTATTAATGTCCTCAAGTTGATAACTACAACAGTATTTAGACCAATATTGTAAATAGCATATATTTTTGTATTTCTGCTTTGCATTTGCTGTGTACTTATATTCTGTGCATTTACTTGAATATGTATCCTACTGTATTTTGTATTGCATTCTGTATTCCACTATATTTTGCATTGTTGGAGCTTTTCTCCCCTGACCCCAAGAAAATGGGCTCCTTGGACCCAGTGGACTTCCCAGTCATCAAATTAGAAATAAATAAATAAACAAGCAGCAAAGCAAACCAGTTGGGGAATAACACCCAATCACCCTAAACCTAACAAATCTTAAACCATCCTTTGTTACTCATATCAGTTAAGGAAGACACCCCTCGACCACCCAACTACAGCAGACTACTGTTGGGGTAGGTCTCAATGAGGAAACCACATCAGAGCTCAGCATGGAATCAAGACCTGCCTTCAGCAGCACCACATGTACCAGTAAACCAAATCCCACAACCCCTCCAAGTATTGTGGATGGCTGGTCTGCAAAAAGACATTCTCTCAGCTACGTGTCACTAAGTGGTAATGGCTTGTCTTCATAAAGGATATAAAAATAGTATAACTGCATGTACTGTGAAGCTGGTCCTTGCTTGAGGGACTTTATTTCCACAACTACATGGCTCAGTTTCCCCTGCAATAAGCTCTCTTGGTGCCCTATCAGTACAATGAAACTGACATCCCACCCCAATTGTCAAGATCAAGTACCAATAAATAATGCAAAGAAAGAATCTCTTAGATGCTTAACTGGATGTAAATGTAGACAGCATTCAGGTTTGATGTGAAGTTTATTGCATCCTGTAAAACATATATTGGATCACAAAGATCAGAACAGACCCTATGCCTAGGATGCACACAACATGTTGCATTTTGGCTATATCTTTCTGAACAATTGAAGCTGAACACACACACACACACACACACACACACACACACACACACACACACACACACACACACACACACACACACACACACACACACACACACACACCCACGCACACATATTCAGCACAAAAAAGCCTTCCTATGTATGTACATCAAAGACATGTTAATAACAGTCAGTCCCTGTAGGTGGCCCCAAATTGCTACAGAACTCTGAAAGACATGCTTCAGCCCTTATTTAATATGAAAAAAATAATGCATCAAATCAGAGACATTACAATTTCTAAGCAAGTAAATTTACTATATAACAGCTACCCCTCTTCAGTTCCAAACATCACAGTGTTACAATATCCAGCCTACTGTGTCTTGAATCTGTAGTAAAAGAGCTCCCAACAATCCTGACTCAGTAGAACACTTTAATCTGCTGTAAAAGAAGTCACTTGCACCTCATTGCTCAGCACCTGTTCGGTTGTGGGTTTGGATTGTGTTTTTTCTTCTTCACTTTTGATGTCAGAAACAGGGAAAGGAGGCATCTCCATGTCTGTGTGTTTTGGGGGTGTCATCAGTATTAACTAAAAAATGTAAATAAAACCAAAAAGCAAAATCAGGATTTAAAGGGGCCACACCGGAATTTGTGGAGCCCTATTATTTCACCTCCAAAAATGGGAAATACCAGGGAATTCAGTATGGTTGAGAGGTATGAATCCCAGTCATGTAGAAAGTGAGTTCTTTGGAGGTGCATGTCTTTAGTTAACCCTCATGCTTGTTTTCTTTTCTGTGAGACAGTGGCGGCTTGTGCCATCAGACTGCAGCAACCCCCCCCCCCCCAGCTGTGAAGAAAAGAAAATATTTAAAATAAAATATTTACAAATTATTTAAAAAAACATTATTGGCTGGCTGCAGTGCTCTAAGCGAGTCCAACTGACTCACAAAGTCCCAGAACTCGAACTGTGCATGCTCGGTGAGTTCTGTTTTTTTTTTTTTTTTTTAAATTAGTTTCTGAATTTCTGTAAATCTAGACTGCTGTAAAAGCAGTCTAGATTAAGGAGAAGACATAAGTGTGATGCCCAGAAGTCTATGTGGTTTTAATCACCCAGTAAAGTGGAAGGGGATCGGTCTGCCACGTCCATAGTCACGTATGCCACTTGTACGGCTGGATGGCTACTGATTGGTTCTCACTCTCTTCCCAAAAAAGAGAGCAAGAAACAATCAATACTATGCTGAGATGTCTGCCATAACCCCATTATCTACTGTCATTGAAAGGGACACAGACCAGGTAATAAGAGATCATTGTCTTTCTGCTGAATGTAACATTCCTCCACATGCACTTGCATACTTTGGCAGTTATTTAATCCCGCTTTCTATATACAGATGTAGATGAGCTGCTCAATTAAAATACAGCTGTGCAAGTTTCTAGTAAGCTGACATTTTGTGGCAGGCTCACCTGTAGTTCTGTGTTTGTTGGGGGCTGGTTTTGATTTTGTGAAGTTATTTATTAGTGGTGAGGATACTGTCTTTACAGTAATCTCTTTTATTGCAAAACACAGTCTGTAATAGGTAGCTGTGTCTCCTTTTTGTTGACTGTATTGTTTACAGTCCAATGCTCGAATTTGATTACTAGGTTTGCCATACTATTTCAATGGTCAGCATATAAACTTTGGGTAGTCAGCTGCTGTGTTGATTAATATTTTAAGTTTGACCACCAGTGGTATTTAAAAGTTTAGGTCTATCAGAATCATGTAAATGGGAAAACCTACTTGGTATGTAGTATTTCACTGTGAAATCTGCTGGTTATGTTTATAGTTGCATTTGTATTGAGTTTTTTTCTTTTCTTCATTTTGAGAGAAGCCTGGGCATAATGCATTGAGTTAGTTGCTATCAGTGACAGCTTCTTTGGTATACGAATGGTGGCCTGTGCTGCCAAGTGTTTAGTCTCCTTGATTTTTGAAAGGACTTCCTTTCTCCCTTCTCTCACAAATTAACTCCATTCCTCATTTATAACCTTTGGTTGCTAGTCATGGGAGCTGCAGTTTGAAGTGAAGCTGTTTATTTGTAGCACAAGACAGGTTTTGTGAGTGCATAAGTTCAGGTTGTACAAGTTAGTCTTTGTGGCTAGCATAATGACAGGTCTGTTGTTTAGCAAACTAAGTTGAAGCTGTCTTGCTTATATTTAACATATTGAATTTCTTTTGAAGTATATAATAGTTATAAAATAGACTGCTTAGTGTGTCTAGTTATTTTTGGAGAAGTTTAACTAGTTTGAAATAGTTTTCTATAATTCCTGCCATCTTTTTTTATAGTGGGTGGGAGTATGTGTGTGTGTGTGTGGGGGGAGAATCTAGTAAGCATTCATCTTTTCCTAAAATTTGTGCCTGAGTATTGGCTGTAGGCATTCAGGTTTTCCTAAAGTATGTGCCTGAGCATTGGTTGTAGGCAGTCTGTTGAGACACCAAGATTCTTTGCGTCCTTGCATGGAATAATTAATTGTATGTGGCATAATGTGGAGATTAGCATTATGTAATTGGGCACCACTTATTTATAATGGGACACTATTCAGGGACCTTGTAAGTAAACTCAGTTCGGGGGTATGTCTGATTTTATTTCAGGATGTAATTGAGCTTTAAATGTTCATAACTGTCATCTGTAACATTCCACTTTGGGTGGCTTCTGATTAAAACTTTTAGGGTATATATCAAGATTGTTTTCCTTGACCTTTTCCCATGTGTGTGTTTACCGGCAGAATTGGTATGCGTAAAGTGTTGAGAGGCTGGTTGTTGTATTTTGTGTATTAGCATCATTATGATATATTACCCATTTAAAGTTCGATCTGTGTAACACTTAATAATTCCGAACTATGTTACCAGAATACTGTGCATATTGCTTAAATTCTTTAAATTGTCAATATTTTTGTACTGTTTTCATTTATTTCAAGCCTTGCTGTTTGTAGGGTGATAAAGGTGAGGATAAGATTTTCTGTTTGCCTTGCAGTGATTTTCTGGGCTGAGCACATTTGAGCAAGTAGAGGGGTGAAGTAATAAAACATAAGAATGTGTATAACAACCATTGTAGATAGTGTTATACTTGTTTTTTTGAGTTGTTTTAGGTATTCATTCATTATGTTTGGGGTTGGGTTCAAAGCTTAATGGGTATACATCAGTAGACTGATGTGTAAATGCTGCCATATGAGTTTTCATTGTAGACTGCATTGCTTTATTTAGCAGATGTCTATTAGTGTTTGTGCTGTAAAATGTAAAATAAAATATTTAAATGATATCCAAATCATCGTAGAAGTAAAGCAGTATGCACATTACAGAGTTTATGGTAAAAGGGGTGAAATAGCCAAGTAATGGGACATTGGAAAAGCTGCAGGGGGCAAGCCCCATTCCTCCATGATTTTGTGAGGGAAGGGTGGCAAATTCAGACAGCCCCGGCCAAATTATACCTCTCAACTGTCCAGATTTTTGCAGAATTAATAGATTTTTTATTCTTATTTTTGGTTTGTTACTCATAAAATGTGTGGTTTTCTGGCAAATCATTTAGGAATGAAGTCACTAAATAATGACAGACATTGAGTTTCAAACTTCATACACTTCACAAAAATCCATGCTAAAGCAAGACCTGTTATTCTGTAAACTGTCTTAAGTTTATACAAGGACAATTTTTATAGTACTGTTTGTATACTCCCCCAATATATTTGGCCTTGTCCAGATTCCCTGTGTTAAGAGGTTGAGAAGTCCATGGAAATAAATTGCTTTATAGAATTAGGTATATCCAAACTACTCAACTGTCCCCAAATGTGGCTCAAAATGTTGATCTCCCCCTAATAATCCCTCCACAAAATGGCATATTTGAAAAAAAAACATGGATGGTTTACAATTAATAATTGTAATGATCAGAGTTATAGATTACTTTTATTTTCAGAAATGCATCTAGATTCTCTTATTTTGTCAGCTGATCAAGTTAACAGTACTAATATTAAAAAGGTGCCCCTTCTTTGATAGGTTCCCAACTGTATTGTGTGGCTATTTTATATTTTTGTGTCACATATTTGGTCCGTTTTTCATAAAATTGGGGTTTTTTGGTAAATTAGTAGCAAATCATTAAAGATTGAAGTTAGAAAATAATGACAGACGCTTGAGTTTCAGACGTCATACCCTTCAGAAAATTCATACTAATGCAATACCTATTCTATTATCTTTCTAAGTTTATAAGAGCAATATTTAAAATTTGTCCTTATTTTTGGGTCTTTGTCCCACTTCTATTTATGGCTTTGTCCAGATTTCTTGCTCTGAGGTTGAAAGGCATGACAAATGTGTCCAGGCCATCACCATCAGCCAGAAACATTTCAAATTGTGACATACTTTTTGCACCCCACTCCCCCAGGTAGTGACTCTGGATGTGTTCAAGCAAGGCAAGGAGCAGTTATGCAGTGTAAGTGTGCAGAGTATCCCCCCATCCAAGGTAGACAGAAGTACTACAGTGGCTTTTCCTCTGTCCTTGAGTTTGCAGAATGTTCTGGTGTTCTGTCATACTTTTATACTGTTGATTTCTGCTTCTTCTTATTCAGAACATGCATGTTGTTGCAGTGCCTGTTGCTCTGTGTTTAAGTGCAATGTTTTAATGACCATCAGGTAAGCTTGTCTGAGACTGTAAGATGCAAGTAAGCTTTAATAAGCATACTGTTAAAGAATTACCAACATTGAAATCCTTTTGCAGAGAATATTTGCATAACTAGATAGCGTATAAGCCTTAGGTATTGAAATGCATATGACAGTATTTATAATAAAG
The DNA here is from genome assembly GCF_019279795.1 of Protopterus annectens. Taxonomy (NCBI): domain Eukaryota; kingdom Metazoa; phylum Chordata; order Ceratodontiformes; family Protopteridae; genus Protopterus; species Protopterus annectens. The sequence continues at coordinate 222,732,359 of NC_056729.1, read as the reverse complement.
GACAGGATTACAGTATTTTCAGAACCTCATTACATTTGTTGGAGACTTGCAGTCATCTTTGCAGGCTTTACCTGTAAACTAAACAGAATGCCAATCTATCATGTGTGGTCTAAAACTTGTGCAATAATCTTTTAAGCATTTTATCTTGAGCTTGTTTCTTGTTTGCTGTTCATTTTTTACTTTGATCATGTTTTCCCCATGAAACAAGTAGATAGTTGTTGTCAGGCAGCAGATCTTTTTTGGATAAGAAACATTTTTACAAGTGGGGGTACCACAGAGATTGCTACTTTCAGCATGTTACTTGGTATTTTTATAAAGCAGAATATAAATTATAATTAGAACTGCAGTACAAGGAGAAGTGGTTTGAGTTGAGTGCTGCTTGTTTTTTTATACTTGGTTTTGACTGGCAGTCCAGTAATGTATTTAAAAAGTAATTTATTTTTTCATGCCTCACAACCTTTTTGTTTCCATCTAGATATTAAGCAAGCTGTCATGTAACCAATGCATTGAAATATTTTTTCTTCTACACCTCATTTTGTCTTGATTGGACTCTCATAATGATGGTTTGGCACCAGGGTAGTCTATTAAATTAAAGTCCCAGTTTTTGTGTTTTTAGTATAACTCCGCCCCTTTCTAGTTGGACACACCACTTCTGGTTGGCCCCACCCATTCAGCTGTATACTGCAGCCCCCCTTTGATTTGAAGTCACCAGCCACGACTGCTGTGAGAGCTGTAGAGTCTGCAGAATCACTTTTATGATTTGAGTCACAGAAGCTGTGTGTGTGCTCTAGAGTCTGAGAGTTTGATACACATTCTCATATTCCACACAGTCTGTCATTTATCAGAGTGAAAAAATACCTGTTAATTTTGGGACATTTTATGTTATCCAAGAAAGCTGAGCCATACCCAACACAGCATGCCTTCATCAAAAATGAAGTGTCATCTCAATGTTCCTGCATGCGGCCCAGAGTAAGTTAATGTTAAATGTTTTCATGTAGCAATTGATCTATAAGACCTTATCATTTGAAGGCATGAAATGAAAACATTATATTGTCATATATACTGCAAGTTTCAGTATCTTTACCTGTAAAAAAAAAAAACAAAACCAAAAAAACAGACATAAACGTTTGTAATTAGTACTTTTGGGGACACAAATTGTTTTTTAGCTCCTATTCAACTTTGAGCTAGAGATCACTGAAACTCCCCCCATTGCCAATTTGTTATTCCACCTTCTGGGCATCTTAAGGCAACTGAAGTGGGAGCCGAGAGCCAGCTACTGCAGTTATCATCCTGCAGAGAACTAATGTCCACTAGATCTGTAGCACCACTTACAATGACTGACATTCAAGCTGCCAACCAGGATGTGCAGCACAAACCTCCTGACAGATACGTGCTTCCATATTTATGTTGACCATTTCTACACTGCAGCATACTGTTTGGGACTCCAGAGCAGCTAACTTGGCCCATATGTTGCCTTACTATTTCACATAGTTTATATGGTATTAGCAGTGCAGTGGACTGGACAACCTTCCTCATCCCAAAATGCCTGAGCTAGCAATGGCTGTTCACTTTGACCTCTCTAAGCCAACTGTCCTTGGTTGCTAGTTGATTGTTGGCTGCTCTGTCTCAGGCAGGGCTTTTTTCTTCTTTGCTGTGGATCAGGAACAAAGAATCATATTTTTATTACTAAAACACAGAGTCTTTTCATAGGAAATACCGTCTTTATTTCTTCTCCAGGTAGAAGGTTAAGTCTTGGTAAAGTAAAGTAGACATCTTAGCATTGTCTCTAACACCTTAAAAATACTTAAGCTGTCAATCACTGTCTTACCCCTTTTTTCAAGTTACTAAATGAAAGTTATCCTGATACTGCAGACTTTACAGCTGGTTATATTGTTGCATTTTATGTTATTCATACATACATTACAGTAATTACGATTCTTTGAGTTATGCTATTTAAACAATAACCTGAAATTTCATCTTTGTTTTAAGTGCATACATGTGTTTGGGCACTTGCCTTTCCTCTGTAAACAATTCTTGTTTCCAATACTTAGATAACTTATGTAATATAAACAGTAAACAAGCACCTGTACAACTGCATGGACTCAGCCATACCCAACAGAAGTAAAACCTGCTCCTCAAGGAAACACAAACCTGTCTGGTGGATATCCTCAATCAACAGGCTTTGCAACAAAAGGCAGAAACTGTTGTCCAAGGGTAAAAAGGAACAAATTCCAAATTGGAAAATCTCCATTCTCAAACTCAACAAGCAGATTGGATCACTAGTGAAAACCTCCAAAGCCAATTATGAATTGAAACTTGCCTCCAAAATAAAGGGAAACCACAAAGCCTTCTTCAGGTATGTCAGGAACCTCCATGGCAAAGCCCAGGTTTGTTCTGAATTAGTACTTAATGGTACCACTTACACTGATCCTGTTGACTTTGCCAACCTGCTAGCAGATAGGTTCAGCACAAATTTCACCCCGCTACCCCCCTCAAGAGCCTATTCAACATTCCAGATACTTGTCCCGCATCTCACATTTCCATAGATCAAGTGTTAAAGGAACTATTCAAGGCAAAGAACACAGTCTCCATGGGACCTGGTAGTATCTCAGGATGTATTCTGCACCATCTGCAAGAACTAGCTTCGCCATTGAGCACCCTATTCAACCACAGCCTAAGTACAGGCTTCATTCCAGCAGAGTGGAGAACTGCCATTGTCATCACCTTGCACAAAGGAGGTGCCACTACTGAGTTTGGAAACTAACGTCCCATTAGCTTGACAAATCTGATCTGTAAAGCCATGGAGCATATTATTATTGATCTCATAAACAAGGACATAGGCAATCTCCAAGCACTTGACACCACCAACTTCTGATTCATCAAGGGCAGATCTTGCCTGTTGAACCTGGTTGATTTCTTTGAGACTGTCACCAATGCCCTGGATGAGGGAAAGTCAGTACATACAGCTTACCTTGATTTGTCCAAGGTCTTTGACACAATCCCTGACTCGGGCATCATTAAAAAGCTAACACAATTTAGAGTAAATCCCTATCTCATCAGGTGGCTGGGCAACTGGCTCACCGACAGGACCCACAATGTCAAAATAGGTGCTTCCACCTCTGACAGTAGACCTGTCATAGTGGTGTACCCCAGGGATCTGTCCTGGGATACCTACTGTTTGGCATCTATTTCTCAGAGGTCCAGGCAAAGACAAAAGGTCTCTGGGTGACCAAGTTTGCAGATGACTGCAAGCTGGGTGCTGTTATTGACTCCCCAGATAATGTTAACATACTGCAATGGAGTCTCACAGCAGCAAATGACTGGTGCCAAAAGTCATGGCATTAAGTTAAACGCAAAAAAAAAAATGTATTATCATACCATTCAGCAAAAACATGGCCCCTACTGATTACCACATCAACGGCAATCCCTTAAGCTCACAACCTGTGGTGAGAGTCCTAGGTAATCAGGTTGACAACAATCTCACATTCGAACATCATTTAGTGGCAGCGATCAGAAAAGCCTTTTACTTGGTTAATCTAATAAGTGAATGGATTGCATCCAGAAAAAAGGCTGTTATTACCTCTCTGCACTCCTCCCTTATTAGGCCAACAATTGAGTATAACAACTCATTTGGTATGTACCTCTCCAAACACCTGCACCAACTGGAAAGGGCACAGAAATACCTCACAAAGGGAATCCATAGCCTCCAACACTTGTCCTATATGGACTGGCTCAAATCACTATCACTCTACTCGGTATCATACAGATTGCTCAGAGGTAATCTGTGTCTCACCTACAAAGCAATATCAGACCATGCCCTACTAGAGATGCTCCATATCTGTAAGTCTAACTCCTCACCCGTTACCCACTTGAAAGGTGTGTGACATCAGCAAAACCTGCTGGAGAGATAGATTTGTCTCCCATCGGCTGCCCAATGTCTACAATAGACTTCCCATACATGTCAAACAGAGTACCTCACTGATCCTTTTCAAGTGCAGCCTTGATGAGTGGATGGGAAACCACAAATTTGTCCCAGGGTTACATCTGTTCCTTCACTGACAGGGCAGCAGGTGCTGACAGAGGTTTCATTTTTGGGGATAAACTCTTGGCTATGCTTGTAAGGGCCCCAGGGCCATTAGCCTAGTAACCTCATATGATCCTATTATCCTATGATCATGCAGTGTGATGGGAGTTTGATACCTCAACATTGCCCATAGTTGTGAATGCCACCTTTGCTCTTTTAAACAGACACTAGTATGCTTATTATCTGATACAGCTTTCTCTGCATACTGCTATGATTATCCTTAGGATCCATTTCTCTTCCTTCTCATCTTACGTTTTGACCATCCCTGCTGTGACTTCATCTGAGCCTGCTGCTTTCCCTGACTTCATTTTCCTTAGTGCTGTTCTTACTTCTTCTAGGGTGGGCTTCTTTTTCTCACTGTAGGCTGTGTCTGGTTCAGTACTGTTTGCTTCATTCAGAAGTGGCTGGAAGTACTCCTTCCATCTGCCTTTGATGCTCATTTGACTGGTGAACAGGTTGTTGCTGGCATCCCTTATGAATGGTGCCTGACTATCTCCTCTATCTTTCTGTCTTTGTCTTGCAACTGAAAAGAGTTTCTTTGTAGCAGCCACTGAGTCACTTTCCAAAGATTGTAGAGTGTCTCTGATGCTTTGTTCTTTCCTATTGCAACTCCTCTCTTATCCATAGTATACAATACACTGTTGTACTGTGTAGCATGATTCCCTCTATTCCAAACACAGGAGTACCTTGTATGCAGTATGGTTCTGGGTGATCCTGTGCACCATTTATGAAAATAGGAAATATGGTGTGTGTCATCCTGTATGACTGCAGATCACGTCTATGCATCTCAACAGTTAACAGCAACATTTTGGACATAGTTCTCAAGATGCATCATCCCAGGCTTTTTCACCATTGATTATGTTTCATCCATACAAGCTGGCACCTTCTTGGTACTTGTGATGGCCAATGGGTGCAGCCTACTTCTTAACGTCCACTGGCAGCTTGAATTCCAGATGCCTGACTCAACATGTCACAGAGCTCAGGTAGACTGCTAAGAAGGACCAATAACTCCAATTGTTGGAACTTATTGATTTTTGGCATAAAGGCTTTCAAAACTAGACCAGATGAATGATGTAATCTGGTGTTATTCATATGTGTGCATCAGCCATCCAAAGTGTAGAGCCCAGTGATGTAGCCTTTCAAGCTATTGTCTCTATAATCTCATAGCCCAAGAGATGTAAGATGACATTCCTGGTCAATTTAGTAGTGTTATTTCTGGAAGTCATCTAATGTCCACAGTCTGCGGGAGATGGGATATTCCAAGTAATTTTATAACCTTGGACTTAACAAACTGGGGACATAGAACTTCTTCAAATTCATAGTCAACTGAGCAAAAATTTAAGGTGGAATTGTTTCCTTTCTTTTGCATTGTGCAACCTTGGAGTTAGTTATATTTAGGAAGGGGAACATGGAGGGTGAATTCCCCAACGACCAGGGAAGAAGCATTTCTTATCTTGAAAAAAAATTCTTCCAAACATGAATTTGTGAGCTGTGATTTAATAAAATTTTATTACCCTAGACACACTTCTCTGGTTCATGGACAGCTACATTTTGCAGCAAACCAATGATCGGTGTGTTTTCACCAGATTGGGTTCTCTAAATCCTCAGTGTTTTGGTTAATTTCCTGGAGGCCCAATACTACATTACTTAACGTAAGCAGCATGCTAAGTAACAATAGCCATTTGTTCCTGAATCCCAACATATCTATCATCCTGGAGATATCAAATGTCTGCACAAAGACCCATGAAAAGTAGGTACAACTGGCCAAAAATTGGGACACTAATTAACATACGATTTACATGTTCAGCTACACTGTAGGTAGAATGTTGGTTTGGATTTGCTCTCAATTCGAATGACTGTCTTAAAAATATATAATGACAACTTTTGTATCATAAGGCTAAATTAACTGTTGGGATTATGCAGATTTCACACATTTTGGTGATATTTACCTACTCTGGTTATGGGTATACCTGAGACTATCCTAAGAAGCAACCTACTTATTTTACGTTTGTCATGCAACTACACATAGCCCAATACAGACGAATCAGACAAGTGTGAATAAGTTCCAATCTGCTTGGCTTAAAATGAAAGGCCCTATAGCTCCAGAAGATGAAGTTCACACTGGTGTCTGTTATGCTGTGGGACCCCCCCCCCCCCAGCTCCACAAAGGGGATCAGGAGTTTGGCAGATTTATATTAAATATATTCAGTTGCAGGGGGAAAGAGCCCATTTGCAATAGCAACACACCATGAAATATCTTGACAGCTTTTATATTTTAAGACAAAACCGTTTTTATAAAAAAAAAATGAACTTGCAAAGTAAACTGGAGTCTAAAATACAAACTCTGCTAACAAAAGGTCAGGGAAAGAAACTTCAATGGCATTTTTGCTCAGAGTTTCAACAGTACTGCCACCTCACAAAACACTTTAACACAGAACATAAATATCTTTATTCAGCAGCCACTCCTGAAAATATTTTTTTGTTGCCACAAGTCTTAAGTACAATACTAATAATCATTGCAACTGGCTACAAAACACTAGAAAGTGCATATCGTTATTTAAATGCTTGCAATTTACATATACTCGATGGTAGACTGAACAAGTCTTAAAAGGAAAAAAAAAATCATGACACTTGAACGCACTATCACTGCATGAAGACCAGTGCAATACGCAGAAGTTCTGAGTGCTAAGACAATGATGTAATTGCACCCCACCCCCCCATAAATAAATAATAGATTTTAGAGACAGGTGCTTTTTAAGTGATAAATATAACTTCAAACGTATTAATGTCCTCAAGTTGATAACTACAACAGTATTTAGACCAATATTGTAAATAGCATATATTTTTGTATTTCTGCTTTGCATTTGCTGTGTACTTATATTCTGTGCATTTACTTGAATATGTATCCTACTGTATTTTGTATTGCATTCTGTATTCCACTATATTTTGCATTGTTGGAGCTTTTCTCCCCTGACCCCAAGAAAATGGGCTCCTTGGACCCAGTGGACTTCCCCAGTCATCAAATTAGAAATAAATAAATAAACAAGCAGCAAAGCAAACCAGTTGGGGAATAACACCCAATCACCCTAAACCTAACAAATCTTAAACCATCCTTTGTTACTCATATCAGTTAAGGAAGACACCTCTCGACCACCCAACTACAGCAGACTACTGTTGGGGTAGGTCTCAATGAGGAAACCACATCAGAGCTCAGCATGGAATCAAGACCTGCCTTCAGCAGCACCACATGTACCAGTAAACCAAATCCCACAACCCCTCCAAGTATTGTGGATGGCTGGTCTGCAAAAAGACATTCTCTCAGCTACGTGTCACTAAGTGGTAATGGCTTGTCTTCATAAAGGATATAAAAATAGTATAACTGCATGTACTGTGAAGCTGGTCCTTGCTTGAGGGACTTTATTTCCACAACTACATGGCTCAGTTTCCCCTGCAATAAGCTCTCTTGGTGCCCTATCAGTACAATGAAACTGACATCCCACCCCAATTGTCAAGATCAAGTACCAATAAATAATGCAAAGAAAGAATCTCTTAGATGCTTAACTGGATGTAAATGTAGACAGCATTCAGGTTTGATGTGAAGTTTATTGCATCCTGTAAAACATATATTGGATCACAAAGATCAGAACAGACCCTATGCCTAGGATGCACACAACATGTTGCATTTTGGCTATATCTTTCTGAACAATTGAAGCTGAACACACACACACACACACACACACACACACACACACACACACACACACACACACACACACACACACACACACACACGCACACATATTCAGCACAAAAGCCTTCCTATGTATGTACATCAAAGACATGTTAATAACAGTCAGTCCCTGTAGGTGGCCCCAAATTGCTACAGAACTCTGAAAGACATGCTTCAGCCCTTATTTAATATGAAAAAAATAATGCATCAAATCAGAGACATTACAATTTCTAAGCAAGTAAATTTACTATATAACAGCTACCCCTCTTCAGTTCCAAACATCACAGTGTTACAATATCCAGCCTACTGTGTCTTGAATCTGTAGTAAAAGAGCTCCCAACAATCCTGACTCAGTAGAACACTTTAATCTGCTGTAAAAGAAGTCACTTGCACCTCATTGCTCAGCACCTGTTCGGTTGTGGGTTTGGATTGTGTTTTTTCTTCTTCACTTTTGATGTCAGAAACAGGGAAAGGAGGCATCTCCATGTCTGTGTGTTTTGGGGGTGTCATCAGTATTAACTAAAAATGTAAATAAAACCAAAAGCAAAATCAGGATTTAAAGGGGCCACACCAGAATTTGTGGAGCCCTATTATTTCACCTCCAAAAATGGGAAATACCAGGGAATTCAGTATGGTTGAGAGGTATGAATCCCAGTCATGTAGAAAGTGAGTTCTTTGGAGGTGCATGTCTTTAGTTAACCCTCATGCTTGTTTTCTTTTCTGTGAGACAGTGGCGGCTTGTGCCATCAGACTGCAGCAACCCCCCCCCCCCCAGCTGTGAAGAAAAGAAAATATTTAAAATAAAATATTTACAAATTATTTAAAAAAACATTATTGGCTGGCTGCAGTGCTCTAAGCGAGTCCAACTGACTCACAAAGTCCCAGAACTCGAACTGTGCATGCTCGGTGAGTTCTGTTTTTTTTTTTTTTTTTTAAATTAGTTTCTGAATTTCTGTAAATCTAGACTGCTGTAAAAGCAGTCTAGATTAAGGGGAGAAGACATAAGTGTGATGCCCAGAAGTCTATGTGGTTTTAACCACCCAGTAAAGTGGAAGGGGATCGGTCTGCCACGTCCATAGTCACGTATGCCACTTGTACGGCTGGATGGCTACTGATTGGTTCTCACTCTCTTCCCAAAAAAGAGAGCAAGAAACAATCAATACTATGCTGAGATGTCTGCCATAACCCCATTATCTACTGTCATTGAAAGGGACACAGACCAGGTAATAAGAGATCATTGTCTTTCTGCTGAATGTAACATTCCTCCACATGCACTTGCATACTTTGGCAGTTATTTAATCCCGCTTTCTATATACAGATGTAGATGAGCTGCTCAATTAAAATACAGCTGTGCAAGTTTCTAGTAAGCTGACATTTTGTGGCAGGCTCACCTGTAGTTCTGTGTTTGTTGGGGGCTGGTTTTGATTTTGTGAAGTTATTTATTAGTGGTGAGGATACTGTCTTTACAGTAATCTATTTTATTGCAAAACACAGTCTGTAATATGTAGCTGTGTCTCCTTTTTGTTGACTGTATTGTTTACCGTCTAATGCTCGAATGTGATTACTAGGTTTGCCATACTATTTCAATGGTCAGCATATAAACTTTGGGTAGTCAGCTGCTGTGTTGATTAATATTTTAAGTTTGACCACCAGTGGTATTTAAAAGTTTAGGTCTATCGTAAATCATGTAAATGGGAAAACCTACTTGGTATGTAGTATTTCACTGTGAAATCTGCTGGTTATGTTTATAGTTGCATTTGTATTGAGTTTTTTTCTTTTCTTCATTTTGAGAGAAGCCTGGGCATAATGCATTGAGTTAGTTGCTATCAGTGACAGCTTCTTTGGTATACGAATGGTGGCCTGTGCTGCCAAGTGTTTAGTCTCCTTGATTTTTGAAAGGACTTCCTTTCTCCCTTCTCTCACAAATTAACTCCATTCCTCATTTATAACCTTTGGTTGCTAGTCATGGGAGCTGCAGTTTGAAGTGAAGCTGTTTATTTGTAGCACAAGACAGGTTTTGTGAGTGCATAAGTTCAGGTTGTACAAGTTAGTCTTTGTGGCTAGCATAATGACAGGTCTGTTGTTTAGCAAACTAAGTTGAAGCTGTCTTGCTTATATTTAACATATTGAATTTCTTTTGAAGTATATAATAGTTATAAAATAGACTGCTTAGTGTGTCTAGTTATTTTTGGAGAAGTTTAACTAGTTTGAAATAGTTTTCTATAATTCCTGCCATCTTTTTTTATAGTGGGTGGGAGTATGTGTGTGTGTGTGTGTGTGGGGGGGGGGGGAATCTAGTAAGCATTCATCTTTTCCTAAAATTTGTGCCTGAGTATTGGCTGTAGGCATTCAGGTTTTCCTAAAGTATGTGCCTGAGCATTGGTTGTAGGCAGTCTGTTGAGACACCAAGATTCTTTGCGTCCTTGCATGGAATAATTAATTGTATGTGGCATAATGTGGAGATTAGCATTATGTAATTGGGCACCACTTATTTATAATGGGACACTATTCAGGGACCTTGTAAGTAAACTCAGTTCGGGGGTATGTCTGATTTTATTTCAGGATGTAATTGAGCTTTAAATGTTCATAACTGTCATCTGTAACATTCCACTTTGGGTGGCTTCTGATTAAAACTTTTAGGGTATATATCAAGATTGTTTTCCTTGACCTTTTCCCATGTGTGTGTTTACCGGCAGAATTGGTATGCGTAAAGTGTTGAGAGGCTGGTTGTTGTATTTTGTGTATTAGCATCATTATGATATATTACCCATTTAAAGTTCGATCTGTGTAACACTTAATAATTCCGAACTATGTTACCAGAATACTGTGCATATTGCTTAAATTCTTTAAATTGTCAATATTTTTGTACTGTTTTCATTTATTTCAAGCCTTGCTGTTTGTAGGGTGATAAAGGTGAGGATAAGATTTTCTGTTTGCCTTGCAGTGATTTTCTGGGCTGAGCACATTTGAGCAAGTAGAGGGGTGAAGTAATAAAACATAAGAATGTGTATAACAACCATTGTAGATAGTGTTATACTTGTTTTTTTGAGTTGTTTTAGGTATTCATTCATTATGTTTGGGGTTGGGTTCAAAGCTTAATGGGTATACATCAGTAGACTGATGTGTAAATGCTGCCATATGAGTTTTCATTGTAGACTGCATTGCTTTATTTAGCAGATGTCTATTAGTGTTTGTGCTGTAAAATGTAAAATAAAATATTTAAATGATATCCAAATCATCGTAGAAGTAAAGCAGTATGCACATTACAGAGTTTATGGTAAAAGGGGTGAAATAGCCAAGTAATGGGACATTGGAAAAGCTGCAGGGGGCAAGCCCCATTCCTCCATGATTTTGTGAGGGGGAAGGGTGGCAAATTCAGACAGCCCCGGCCAAATTATACCTCTCAACTGTCCAGATTTTTGCAGAATTAATAGATTTTTTATTCTTATTTTTGGTTTGTTACTCATAAAATGTGTGGTTTTCTGGCAAATCATTTAGGAATGAAGTCACTAAATAATGACAGACATTGAGTTTCAAACTTCATACACTTCACAAAAATCCATGCTAAAGCAAGACCTGTTATTCTGTAAACTGTCTTAAGTTTATACAAGGACAATTTTTATAGTACTGTTTGTATACTCCCCCAATATATTTGGCCTTGTCCAGATTCCCTGTGTTAAGAGGTTGAGAAGTCCATGGAAATAAATTGCTTTATAGAATTAGGTATATCCAAACTACTCAACTGTCCCCAAATGTGGCTCAAAATGTTGATCTCCCCCTAATAATCCCTCCACAAAATGGCATATTTGAAAAAAAAACATGGATGGTTTACAATTAATAATTGTAATGATCAGAGTTATAGATTACTTTTATTTTCAGAAATGCATCTAGATTCTCTTATTTTGTCAGCTGATCAAGTTAACAGTACTAATATTAAAAAGGTGCCCCTTCTTTGATAGGTTCCCAACTGTATTGTGTGGCTATTTTATATTTTTGTGTCACATATTTGGTCCGTTTTTCATAAAATTGGGGTTTTTTGGTAAATTAGTAGCAAATCATTAAAGATTGAAGTTAGAAAATAATGACAGACGTTTGAGTTTCAGACGTCATACCCTTCAGAAAATTCATACTAATGCAATACCTATTCTATTATCTTTCTAAGTTTATAAGAGCAATATTTAAAATTTGTCCTTATTTTTGGGTCTTTGTCCCACTTCTATTTATGGCTTTGTCCAGATTTCTTGCTCTGAGGTTGAAAGGCATGACAAATGTGTCCAGGCCATCACCATCAGCCAGAAACATTTCAAATTGTGACATACTTTTTGCACCCCACTCCCCCAGGTAGTGACTCTGGATGTGTTCAAGCAAGGCAAGGAGCAGTTATGCAGTGTAAGTGTGCAGAGTATCCCCCCATCCAAGGTAGACAGAAGTACTACAGTGGTTTTTCCTCTGTCCTTGAGTTTGCAGAATGTTCTGGTGTTCTGTCATATTTTTATACTGTTGATTTCTGCTTCTTCTTATTCAGAACATGCATGTTGTTGCAGTGCCTGTTGCTCTGTGTTTAAGTACAATGTTTTAATGACCATCAGGTAAGCTTGTCTGAGACTGTAAGATGCAAGTAAGCTTTAATAAGCATACTGTTAAAGAATTACCAACATTGAAATCTTTTTTGTTTTTGCCATGCAGAGAATATTTGCATAACTAGATAGCGTATAAGCCTTAGGTATTGAAATGCATATGACAGTATTTATAATAAAGGACAGGATTACAGTATTTTCAGAACCTCATTACATTTGTTGGAGACTTGCAGTCATCTTTGCAGGCTTTACCTGTAAACTAAACAGAATGCCAATCTATCATGTGTGGTCTAAAACTTGTGCAATAATCTTTTAAGCATTTTATCTTGAGCTTGTTTCTTGTTTGCTGTTCATTTTTTACTTTGATCATGTTTTCCCCATGAAACAAGTAGATAGTTGTTGTCAGGCAGCAGATCTTTTTTGGATAAGAAACATTTTACAAGTGGGGGTACCACAGAGATTGCTACTTTCAGCATGTTACTTGGTATTTTTATAAAGCAGAATATAAATTATAATTAGAACTGCAGTACAAGGAGAAGTGGTTTGAGTTGAGTGCTGCTTGTTTTTTTATACTTGGTTTTGACTGGCAGTCCAGTAATGTATTTAAAAAGTAATTTATTTTTTCATGTCTCACAACCTTTTTGTTTCCATCTAGATATTAAGCAAGCTGTCATGTAACCAATGCATTGAAATATTTTTTCTTCTACACCTCATTTTGTCTTGATTGGACTCTCATAATGATGGTTTGGCACCAGGGTAGTCTATTAAATTAAAGTCCCAGTTTTTGTGTTTTTAGTATAACTCCACCCCTTTCTAGTTGGACACACCACTTCTGGTTGGCCCCACCCATTCAGCTGTGTCCTGAAGCCCCCCTTTGATTTGAAGTCACCAGCCACGACTGCTGTGAGAGCTGTAGAGTCTGCAGAATCACTTTTATGATTTGAGTCACAGAAGCTGTGTGTGTGCTCTAGAGTCTGAGAGTTTGATACACATTCTCATATTCCACACAGTCTGTCATTTATCAGAGTGAAAAAATACCTGTTAATTTTGGGACATTTTATGTTATCCAAGAAAGCTGAGCCATACCCAACACAGCATGCCTTCATCAAAAATGAAGTGTCATCTCAATGTTCCTGCATGCGGGCCCAGAGTAAATTAATGTTAAATGTTTTCATGTAGCAATTGATCTATAAGACCTTATCATTTGAAGGCATGAAATGAAAACATTATATTGTCATATATACTGCAAGTTTCAGTATCTTTACCTGTAAAAAAAAAAAACAAAACCAAAAAAACAGACATAAACGTTTGTAATTAGTACTTTTGGGGACACACATTGTTTTTTTAGCTCCTATTCAACTTTGAGCTAGAGATCACTGAAACTCCCCCCATTGCCAATTTGTTATTCCTCCTTCTGGGCATCTTAAGGCAACTGAAGTGGGAGCCGAGAGCCAGCTAGTGCAGTTATCATCCTGCAGAGAACTAATGTCCACTAGATCTGTAGCACCACTTACAATGGCTGACATTCAAGCTGCCAACCAGGATGTGCAGCACAAACCTCCTGACAGATATGTGCTTCCATATTTATGTTGACCCTTTCTACACTGCAGCATACTGTTTGGGACTCCAGAGCAGCTAACTTGGCCCATATGTTGCCTTACTATTTCACATAGTTTATATGGTATTAGCAGTGCAGTGGACTGGACAACCTTCCTCATCCCAAAATGCCTGAGCTAGCAATGGCTGTTCACTTTGACCTCTCTAAGCCAACTGTCCTTGGTTGCTAGTTGATTGTTGGCTGCTCTGTCTCAGGCAGGGCTTTTTTCTTCTTTGCTGTGGATCAGGAACAAAGAATCATATTTTTATTACTAAAACACAGAGTCTTTTCATAGGAAATCCCGTCTTTATTTCTTCTACAGGTAGAAGGTTAAGTCTTGGTAAAGTAAAGTAGACATCTTAGCATTGTCTCTAACACCTTAAAAATACTTAAGCTGTCAATCACTGTCTTACCCCTTTTTTCAAGTTACTAAATGAAAGTTATCCTGATACCGCAGACTTTACAGCTGGTTATATTGTTGCATTTTATGTTATTCATATATACATTACAGTAATTACGATTCTTTGAGTTATGCTATTTAAACAATAACCTGAAATTTCATCTTTGTTTTAAGTGCATACATGTGTTTGGGCACTTGCCTTTCCTCTGTAAACAATTCTTGTTTCCAGTACTTAGATAACTTATGCAATTTAAGTCCATCTCACTGCTTTCAAAGTTGATTCCCTATGACTTGCACCTGGCCAATATAAATTTGTTCCTAGGTCCCAGACTGTGCTCTCAAAATTATATGGTAACTATTTGAAATTAGGAGGGATATAATTATGACTGCGAAAGGCTGTAATCGTGAAGTGGAGTCTTTCAACAACAATTTTTGCTTCTTCCCCTAAGGTACAGCAACCAAAGTGATAGTTTATACAGAAGTAGGAGAAAGTGATGCTATTGCATCATAGTGCTTCTTCAAAAACAACTGTTCTAAAATACTGACATTTGCAATTATTGGGTCTGCAGTTATTATTCTCACGTGTGCTATAGAACAACATTTTATTATATTTACAATATAGGAATGAATATTTCTGCCGCTCCATTAGATCTTAATTCTGTCTCCCAAATCCTTAGTTTTCTGACAGACTTCTGAGGTTCAACCAAAAGATTTGTAGAATGATTTTAACAGGATTAACATACTATTAGTAAAACCATTTTGTCCGAGGAAGCACTGCTCTGTTTAAATTTTATATAGTTACCTTCAGCTGTAAAAACACTCATTTTATCCAGTTACTTACTGTTGGCTTGCACTGTGAGATGGGTGTTATGCCATGACATAAGCTATGCTGGCCAGTCTAATATAATTTGTTAATCAATAACATAGACTCCTTGACCAACATTCGAGCTATTATACAGGACTATCATTTCCAATATTACAGAATCTGTTAACTAAATGTGTCCATTAGAACAGACAGTCATATTCTATTTGTTATATATAACTTGGTTCAGTGACAATGGTTACTGAATATATCCCTTAAATATTTTCTAACTCTCCTGATAGGCCCCAGTATTGCAAAGAAGGAACCATGCTGATAGCACCCTCTTCATAAATTAATTTCTAATGTGCTAATGTAGTCAAAGGCCACTATACCAACAAAAAATGTACAAATTCCACTTCACTTTTATTTATAGTTTAAAACAGAAGGACTGGGCTATATCATTATTGAAAGGTTAATTTATAAGAATAAAAATCAGATGCTGGGCTTTGAGCATATATATTAAATTATGGGGTTATGATCAGGTTTCTTTTCATGATAACATTTATGTTTTTCAGCAATGATGTCACAAAATTCAGCTTTACTTCATTTTTTTTTTATTTCTGTTGCAAGAATTCATGACAAATGTTTGTGACTAGAGATCCAAAAAAGGGATTGCAATATGTAGGGAGAATTACCCACTATTTGTAGGACAGCCAAGCATTCTATTTAAGTGACAAAACCTTCATGTTGTTCAAATAGCATGTGACCATATCCATAAAAAAAGCATTAAAAAAGTCACATGGCAGCACAAGTTGCATTACAGGTTCTTTTTAAAACTTCAAGGAGCACATTTTCAATCACCAGAAAAGGCAAGACTAAAAGTGCAACTCATAGTACTGTAATTAGCTACAGAGAATTATAACCTTGAGTGTTCTTCTTTTTCTGGGGTACAGTGAGCTTGGGGATATTCTATTTAAGTAACATTTATGTGGGCACATACATGTACCTTACACACACAGAGAAAGAGGCACAGACACACACACATATATAGATAGTAGATGGACTGAAAGACTAATTCATGTATGAAGTTAAAAGCATGCACACATTTTTTGCCAGTATATTGCAAATGAGAAATAGAAATATATACTAATAAATTAGAGGAAAATATCAGCTGATCTTTATTTGTTTTAGCTGATATTTCTTTTCAGCCTTCCACTGACTTTGCAACAGCTTTATATTCTGCACCAGAGTTCCCTCGCATTCAGTGATGGAATAATTGAAATGCTTTGACCCAAGGTGACGTGTTGTAGGTAGAGCCTATGTGGGCTCTTCTTCTGCCTTCCCATCATTTGCTATTTATACAGTAGTCTGTTCTGTGTCTGATACAAAATCGCAATGAGTATTAGCTGGTTCTTCAGAAGCCCTCCTCAGCACAACCAAAATATACTTTCCATTGATGAACGTGTTTTGAAAGTGTAAATTAGTAGCAATTGTTCTCAAATGATTGTGTGCCTGATTCTTCTCTCTAATTAGAAGTTATGCTTTTCTTACTCTAGTTGTATCATAAGTTCTCATCACCACCTGCACCAAATGATAGCCCCTGACACATGGATCCCACACCTCCTAAATATGGTAACATGAAGCTTTAATAATGACAGACTGAAAAGACTGTGCATTGTCTGTCTCAGAAATATGATTGATTACCAGCATTATATTTAGCAATTAGTGACATTGTTCCTTCTGCCAGCATTCCCTGAAGGGTATGTTATGGATTAACTGCCATATCTGTGAGGGTGGGGAACTAGAAGAAGATAATGAACCTTTTCCCATCAGCATTTTGAAATACATTCCATAAATGCCTGCCTTTTACTTAACAAATTACACATGTTCTCTGCAAACAGGTCTTTAACAAAACAGGTTGCCAAAAGCACATCTTCCGTAAGTAGAGTTATATAATTTCATTCTGTATCTTGTACCTCTGACATTGTCCTTCTCTACCACTAAAGCTGTCATCAGCAGTGTTAAACATCTGCTTCAGACTGTGACTGTGTGATTTAAAGCAAATTGTCAAACTGAATTTGAATGTCAATCACATGGTGCTGAAAATATAAGCATTTGGGCGTGAAGGGAACTTGCATTGCGTAGACATTAACCCACTCCCAGAGATGTAGAGAAGTACAAGCCTGAAGGGTAGGTGTCTTAAAAGTTCTTGGGAGTGCTGTGATATCTTTATAATTTCCTGTCTTTAGTGATTCATTGCACTTATCATTCAGTGCACTAATATGTCATAATTCACTTGTATGAGTACCTCATTGCACTAGAAAATGGGCAGCTGTGTCTTCATTTTTCTTTTTTATAAACTGAAGTTTAAATTAAGCACTTTGCTAATACATCATTTATTGATATTGGGCCGGATTCACGATGGCTTGCACGAAGTCTACGAGTAGAGTAAGACTCCATGCGGCCATCATGTCCGACGAGCAATCCAGGAACAGCCTGTAGGGGCGTGTAAGAGAGCTCCTAAAATGTCTCCTACACGGACAGGGCTGGGATATGCAAATTACCTCACTTGCAGCCAAAAGGCATGCAAATGAGGTAAATTTGTGATCCAGGAAGCACAAACCTGTCCGAGTAGGAGATGTGTTAGCTGCAGAAATGTACTCAGTTGACAACTGAGTACCGTTCTGCAAATAGCACAATGGAGCCTTGTCAGCTCCAAATAAAGGCTGCATATGGTTGAGGAAGCATGCCAATGGCCAAATATATGGCCATTGGAAAGTTTCTCAGATGCAAAATTAAAATAAAAAGAATTTTTTTTCAGCGATTTCTGATGTTTAAGTGTAGCACAGCGTCGCGCAAACGGGGTGCGCTATAAAAATCAGAAAATTAGACAATAAAAACCACAAACGTGGAATTTATGAAAATTGTTAAATGACAATGTAAGGGAATAGCAGGTTGAAGACAACATGGCCACCGAGTAGGGGTTGCTGAGGGGAGAAGCCCAGTCTAAGACATGTAACCAAGCATTAGCAGGTAATCCTATGTAAATGAGTGTTAGGATAGTGAATCACACTTTTACATAGCAAATGCGCACAGTCAGTGGAATGTAGGAGTAGGATATGGGGAGGAACAGAGCAGGAGATAGGTGACATCACAAGGGGGTATGTATGAAAGTAGTGAAGCTCATTGGAGCACAGTGGCATGTGTTAGCTGTCAGTTAGACATTATGGAAAGAGGTGTGTCAACAGGTAGGCCAGGTAAAGCCAAGAAATGGAAGGTGTATACTGTAGATAACACCAAAGTTTCTTGCTGAGCGGGTATGCGCGTGTGTGTGTGCCTGTAAACTTGAGTAAGACACAGTGCGCATGTGGAAGTGTGAGTGCACGCGTTTAAGCTGGAGTAAGCATGTATCAGGCTGTTGGAAGACCTGTAAGCGTGTTTGCGCTGGTGTGCGCGTGTTTTAACCCAAATAAGCAAGTTTTAGTCCGTGTAAGCATGTGTGCGCACGTGTTAGCTGCTGTGAGCGTGGTTCCACTTGTATGTGCATCACTTCCCCGAGGAAACAGAAAGGAAAAATGAAGCACAACAAATAGTAGGAAGCTACCAGGGAATACTAGTAGAGCTAGCAGGTGCAAACAATCAGAATTAGGCAATTACACAGGCAGAACACTAGCCCAGCCCAGCATTTAAAACTCTGCAAACAACAGTGCATTTTGTTTCTCTTAAGAGACACTGCAACACTGGAGTAAGCTACTAGAAGTGAAAACTGAAAAAGCTACACTCAGACAAAAATGCTAGGGGCTGCCATTGCTGTTATAAGGCGACATATGCAACATGCTGAAGGTGGTGACAATGCAAATGCTGCCAGACAACCCACAGTGAGGAGACAGAGAAGAGTGTACAGGCCCAGGGTCACCTACCAAGGTTTACATGAGCTGGAGATAGTGGAGCGCTATAGAGTGGACAGAGACCTCCTGCAGCAAATTGTTGAGCTGTGCAGGCCATGCCTCACACACAGAACCAACAGAGGGGAACCCATCCCAGTGGAAACCAAGGTATGTGTTGGCCTAAGAATACTAGCAACAGGTACCTTTCAGAGACGAACTGGTGATATGATGGGGATATCACAGGCATCAGCATCCAGGGTACTGCACCAGTTCATGGATGCCATGTCAGCACATGTCGGTGATCATGTATATTTCCCCAATTCCCATGAGGTATTGGCCAGCAATATGCTTCTCTTCCAGCAAATAGCAGAATACCCTGAGGTAGTGGGTGCAATAGACTGCACGCATATATGCATCAAAGCACCAGCCGGTGAGCGGGGTAGGGCCTACATTAACCGCAAGGGCTTCCCCTCCATCAACTGCCAGGTTGTGTGTGATGCCCAGGGCATAATAATGAATGTGTGCGCTGGCTGACCTGGAAGCTACCATGATTCCCATATCTGGCATCTGATGCAGCTGTACCAGACATTTGCCAATGGGGACATCCCACATGGTCACTTAGTGGGGGATGCTGGCTATGCACTGGAGCCATGGCTGATGACACCCATCAGAAATACACACACACCTGAACAGGAATGGCATAATGAGGCACACGCACAAACACAAAATGTAATTGAGCATGTGTTTGGGTTGCTCACATCATGGTTCCAGTGCCTGGACACATCTGGTGGAGCCTTGCAATACTCACAAACTACATGTACCCAAATAGTCATGGTATGTGCTATGCTACATAATATGATTCTGTGAAAACAGCTGCAGCAGGACCAGCATAGTCCTGGGACAAACAGCCCCCCATCAGTGCCAAGGCCATCACAGGCAGAGCGAGACTCAGAGGAGGAACAACCTGAGCCTGCCCCAGTAGGCAGAAGGAGGCATACCCAGTATGCCTTGGCCTTGGCAAAGAGGCAACGCATAGCACATACACTAGCTCAGTAGGAACCATGGAAATGATACCTCTCTCTTACTCTCACATATAGTAAAAGGGATGCCTAACTTGACATTACCTGTTTCCAAACATGTATAGGGAGTGCAGTATGTGCATCTGACATAGGCAGCCCTGCAGCACCACCTGAGGCATGATTGCCATGTGTTAAGCAATGTAAGGTAGTGCTAAACAGCATTTACCACCATGTAGTATATGCAGACTTGATGATGTTGAGTATCATCCTACCCTCACCAAACATGAGGCCAAAATATGAAGACAAGATGATCAATTACAACAATTGGCTTAGGTATTGGTGTCAGTGAAAGGGGATGCAATGCCTGTCAGCCTGGGATGACATGCTCGACAAGACATGATGCTTCACTAGGGATGGATTTCACCTATCACCTGTGGCCTTTTGGATATTGCCAAAGGCTCTTGTCACCCCCATAGTGCCTTTTTTAGGTAAGGCTCAAAACACAAACCCACCTTTATAGGTATCACAAGGGATAAGAAACTATAAGTAATGCTACTCAATGCCAGACATCTACACTGCAAGATGCACGCACTCCAAACTCTCCTCATCATGGAGAATGTTGATATCTGTGGAGTAACAGGAACCTGCCTCAAGACTCCCATCAGCACCCTAGCATTAGCAGGTTACATTTCATACCATGCTTTACAGCTGCAAAACATGGAACAAACTACAAAAGGAGGGTGAGTATCAATATTTGTCAAAGATACCGACACCCTCAGGTTGGTGACACAGCATGAAGCATCGGAGACTATCCATGTGCAACTAACAGTGGCTAAAACCACCTTCCAGTTCACAGCCTGCTAAAGACCACCCTCCTAAACCCAGGAACCACACTTGGCCAACTGGAGAACACATGAAAATATGAAGCTCTCCCCAAACACCATTATATTGGGTGACTTCAACTACCCAAACATAGACTGGGAGCACTACCCTAGCCACAACACCCTTGCCCAAAGGTTCCCAGAATTTATAAACCAAAATGCTATGGAACAACTTGCTACCACTCCCACAACAGGGGAAAAATACTGGACCTGATCATCACCAACATGGGGACTCTATGCCCTAGACCAGAAGTGTATCCCTCACTGGTAAGATCAGACCAGAGAGTAATCTCACTGGATATTCACATCCCGATCCCAGCCCATGGCCAGAAAAACACAGTGAAAATTTCACTAAAGCAAATGTCACACTCCTCAAAACTGAGGTGGAATCCTTCACAGCCCCTGTGCCTATGGAAAATATGGCCCAGACCTCATAACCCTTTATAAATGCATTCTTAGAACACCATCAGGAATGCATGGATCATGCAATCCCATATAAAACCAAGACCCAATCCTCCAAAGCCAGGCATCCTGTCCGGTGGTCCCCAGCCATAAACAAACCATACAGTACAAGGAGGAAGCTACTATACGATAGATCAAAATCCCAAAAAGGGAAGGCATCTCTGATCAGTATTATTGAAAAACTATGGCCACACATAAGATCGTCTAAGGCCATCTTTGAGATAAAAATTGTACAGGACACCAAGTATAATCACGAGGCATTCTTTACTTATGGTAGGAACCTGTGTGGGAATCCCCAGATATGCTCAAAAGTAGTCCAAAATGACAAACAATACACCAACCCACAGACATTGCCAACATCTGAGCTGACAGGTTCAGTGCAAACTCCCCCCCCCACCAAAAGGGCAAATATCTATCCCAGTAGACTGCTGGCCCCCTGACATCGCAGATGCTCAGGTAACAGCCAGCCTCTCCAAAGCAAAACATACAGCATCAATGGGACCAGATGGTGTCCTGAGCTGTGTCCAACATGAACCCCAAGAAGAATTGAACACAAACATAAAACCACTGTTCAATCTCAGCCTTACCACAGGATATGTACACACAGAGCAGTGTACAGCAAAAGTGGTCCTTCTCCACAAAGGTGGTGCCTCAATGGATACTGCAAACTATCTCCCCAGAAGCCTGACTACCTTGATCTGCAAAGCTATGGAAAGATCATCATGGACCTCAGAAATAAACATATTGGGGACCTACAGACACTGGATCCTACCCAGTTTGGCTTTGTCAAGGGCAGATCCTGCCTCTTAAACCTGGTTGAGTCATTAGAAACAGTCACCAAGGCCACTGACGAGGGGGAGGTGGACAACACAGCCTACCTGGACCTCACAAAAGCCTTCCATACAGTACCCCACTTGGTCATCATAGATAAGATCACCAGCTTCAATATAAACCCCTATGTCACTAGATGGGTTGCAAACTGGCTCAAGGACAGAACCCACATGGTCAGAAATGCTGGAGCCATGTCAGACCCCAAACCAGCTACAAGTGGCATCCCACAAGGCTCAGTCCTGGGACCTCCCTTGTTTGGTATATCTTTCTCAGAGGTACAGCCCAACAAAGGACTGTTGGTGAACAAGTTTGCAGATGACTGCAAACTGGGTGCTATAATTGACCCTCCAGCTGACACAAGCATCCTACAAAAGGGCCTCATATAAACAGACAACTGGTGCCAGAGCCATGTCCTCAAGCTAAACACAAAACAGTGTATAGTACTCCCCTTGGTCAAAAACTAAGTGCCCACAAATTACCACATAGGTGGTAACCCATTAAGTATGGAAGAAGTGATAATGGACCTGGGGACCCAAGCTGATAGCAATCTCACATTCGATAATCACGTGGCCAAAGTGTTTAGAAAAACATTTCATATAGCCCAACTAATCATGAAGGTATTCACATCTACATCAGGGGAGGTCATCGTGCCTCTTAACTCATCCCTCTTCAGGCCCATAACTGAGTACAATGCCCCTTGTGGGATGTACCTTATCAGACACCTGCAGCAGCTGGAAAGACCATAAAAGTACCTCACCAGGAGGATCAAAGGGTTCAAACACATGCCATTCGCTGCCCAGTTAATGAAACTGCAGCTCAACTCAGTGGCATACCGCCTGCCCAGAGGCAATCTGTGTCTGATGTATAAAGCCATGTCCAACCTGGAATCAATGGACATGCTGCACCTCAGAAACTCAGAATCCCATCAAGCTACGCGCTCAAGAGACCTGAACCTCAGGACTGAAATAAATACGACATGCTGGAGTGACAGATTCATAACCCAGAGGCTCCCCCCACTCTTGAGTAAACCCCCACTCCAGGTTAGCCAGAGTCCCTCATTGACTTTCTTCAAGAGGAATCTTGATGAGTGGATGGGAGATTGTAGGTTTACCCTGGGTATCACTTCTATGTCACTGTTAGACAGAGGCACAGTATACCAACCTTGAAAAATGTCATGGCAAACTCCACTTAAAATGTGTGTTGAACGTCAAACATACTCTGGCTAGGATTATAAATGCCCTAGAGCAGATAGCCTAGTATGAACCTATGAACAGAATCACACACACCAACTAGTACAACTGTGGTCAATGTGGAGTAATGTTTGGCAATGTCCACCAAGTTGGTGAATACACAGCAATGTTGGACAAGCCTGGTTTAAGTAGGCCATAGCTGAACAAAATGCAACATGCTCATCGTTGCCCAACTGACCCTTAACCAGTCTGGTCTGCTCAGTATGAACATTTAAAGCAGTGATGGGACTGAAACCCATGATACTGTTCACTATAGTGAAAGTACTGAACCATTACACCATGAAAGTATTGCAGTGTTCAGCCAGTAAGAGAGAATGTTGCCAGGTCTTTGCAAACTATCACATGGAAACCATGCAGGCACAGCATAATCCCTGTTGAGTTATGACACAAAGGAGTCTGACAGTAAGAACACAACAATACTTCTAACACACACAGTATAAATGTCAATACTGGTCATGTTCACACACAACCAGAAATGTAGTGGACTCCAGATCACAACATATGGGCTTGCTCACACACTTGGATAAATGAGACATATGTCAGGCAACAAACCATGGAAAGGCTGAACTGGGCATGCTCACACACTTAGGCCATGTCTGAGTATAGCAGTCAGTCACACATATCTGTCGGTTGTATGTGTTAAGCCAGGAACCTCCCACGATCCAGCAATCTGCCCTGTGCACACAGTTAAATGACAACAGACACATATATTAATATACTGGAACCCTGTCATGATCAAACATGTTACGCAGATACACAAGTTGATCGTAGAAACTGGGAAAGCTATGGCAATAAAGAACTGCAAACAGTAGCAGCAACAAATATTGTGCATCCTGAACATAAACATAGGTGCAGAGGTCGATACTATGTTGTCTGCCCTAGGGAATTCATAAGCCTAGGCAGAGTGTATTTGGCGTCCACCTCCCCAGTAGAATAGCCCACTGTGCCTCTGTAAAGTAGGTCACAGAAGGCACCCTTTAAGGCTAGTTTGCTGTGCCTCTGTCAAGCAGGGACACAGTGGAGATCCCAGGGGTGAAATTGCAATTTCCCATCCATGCGGCTGTATTTCGCTGGAAGAGGGTTGGCAAGGGGCTATGTTTAACTTTAATTGGGATTCAATTCCAGATTGAGGGGAGCCTCTGGGTAATGAATCTGTTCCTGCAGTATGCCCTATTTATTTTTGTGCTGAGGTTTAAGTCCCTGGAGTGTGTAGCTCTAAGGGTCTTGGATGTTATGAGGTGGAGCATGTCCATTACTTCTGGGTTTGAAATGGCTGCGTACATCAGGCATTGATCACCTCTGAGTAGGCATTAAGCAACCAAGTAGAGCTGGAGATCCTTTAGTTGAGCTGCATAGGACATCTGTGTGTAGCCCATGATCCTTTTGGGGAGGTACTGTTGTGTTCACTGTAGTTGCCGCAGGTGTTGGGTAAGGTACACCCAAAACGGGGCATTGTAGTCAAACATGGGCCTGATGAGTGACTAGTAGAGAGTCACAATGACCTCCCATGATCTACATGCAAACACCCATGTGATAAGGAGGGCTATATAAAGGTCTTTGCAATGACTCTGTCAATGTGATTAGCAAAGGAGAGGTTATGATCTATGTGGGTCTGTGGGATATTGCTCTGTTATTTAGCAGCTTCCTCCTTCTGTTGTACAGCTTATATATGGCTGTGGTCAACCAAACAGGTCTCCTGTTTTGGAGGAGTCATGGTCTTATTTGGGATAGCATGATCAATGCATACCTGCAGGTGCTCATACAATGCGTTTGTAAAGGATTCTGCAGATTGGGCTGTATTATCCTCCAGCACGGGGCCTTTGAAGTATTCCACCCCAGTCTTCACAAGTGCAAAGTCTGCTTTTGAGAAATTCTTTACAGTGATTTCCTTGGCTGGGGGCGGGGACAGGATATGGATGTCCAGGGAAAGTTGTTTATGGTCTGATCTTAACAATGATGGTTCTGCCTCTGGTGTGGAATATAGAGTCCCCATGTTGGTGATGATCAGATCCAAGATGTATTCCCCCTTGTGGGTGTGGTGACTGGTTGTGCCATAGCACATGGATCCACAAATTGTAGTGGCTGTAGGGTGATGTTGTTGAGGGCCTGAGTAGTATCCCCAGTCAATATTTGTGTACCTGAAGTCAACCACTATAATGGTATGTGTGAAGACCTGCATATCCTACACTGTTCCCAGGAAAACAAAGTGTGGTTACTGGGTATGGGGGGGGTGGTCTGAACTACACACCAAACCAAAAGGCAGTTTTGCACAATGGTAGTTGTATATGTATGGCCTATCATGCTTAGTGCAGTGGTACCAACCCAGAGGTGTGTGTATCTGTGATGTATATGGATACGCCCCCTACTTGTGTTGTGTGTTACAAGTCCTGTGGTCACAAAGCATGCTATAGAACATAATCTGGCAGTGCCAATGTGCATATGTGACCCTGAACTAGGCGTCTGTTAATGTACAGATATTGTTAACCCCCATACTGAGGGACAGTTAAATATGTACATTCTTCTTTGGAAAAACTGATGTCAGCACCCTATAAATACACCAGGAGAAGGGAAATCATCCAGTAGTGTGAATAGCGCGCTGCGCTAATGCGTCTCTCTCACGTATCATAACATAATTATGTAGGGGTTGGAATCCTGCAAACGGTGTGTGGGGGGCAGGGGGGTGTGTATGTATGCAATTCTCTATGAAAGGAATGGCCTTTTTGAAGACTGGGATAACACACTAAAAGATGTACATTCCTTTTTGGAAAGACTGATGATGTTAGCACCCTATAAATACACCAGGAGAAGGGAAATCATCCAGTAATGCGAATAACATGCTGTGCTAATGCGTCCCTCTCAAGTATCATAACATAGTTAGGTAGGGGTTTGAATCCTACAAATGCCATGTGTGCGTTTGTCAATGTGTTGTGTGTTTTGCTTTTATTATTGTATGACATATTATTATAACAGTAATTTCAATGCACACATCAGGTATGTGTGTGCCACATACAGATATGTACCCGTCACCTTTAATAGTTCCTATGTGTGAAGGCTGCCCCATATGAATACAGTTGTTACCATTGCCAGCATGTGCCGCAGCTTACCAAACCTTAGGCCATACATGTATGTTGGTGACAATGCAGGCTACTGCAGTGATCTGTGTCCTAGGCCAACTATGTGACACACACACCCATGAAAGCTTTGATAGATTAATGTGGGTGAGGGTTCATGTCTGGAGTATATGTCAGACATGTTAAAACACAGCAATGTCTGTGAGTGATGGGCACCCAGTGTAGGTGTATGGCAACTGTTGCCGATATGCATACAGACACCTTCTTGCTTAGGTGATACACCGAGGGACAGCAGAATACCTTTGGAAATGTGAATATCACAGGAAAGACAAGATAACACTTGTCCACATGTACACACCATTAACAATTCTACATGATGAGTGCTACCACCAACATGGTACTGTTGAAATACTATGTTAACTACATGCCGATGCCAATTCCACAGTTGTGTTACAGCAATACAGCATGGCTTGGAAAGCAGGTATCTGTCCATATGATACCCATGTGGTGGTTAGTTATGTCATGTGTAGAATGCATTGTAGGCCACTGTATGTATTTGCAGTTGTGGATGGACATATCCGTAGTGTGTTGGCATGTACGTGAGACTGCTATATGCCAAAGAGTATTGTTCCCAAGGATGTGTGGGGCTCAGTAAGAATATAGTGTAGTACTGCAGGGATATCACTGACACCAGGTTCCTACATCTGTGTATCAGTTGAGGAGACACCATGTCATGACCACTGAATGTCAGGCTATGTAAGCTGTGTATACTACCAGAATGCAGACCATTGACATTTGGAAACCGTATCACCCACAGCATACTGTCAAACCATGTCATGTGCCATGCTAACCATGTTCACAAATGTACACCTGCAACTCAGTGCTGCAAACATCACACATGTACTGTCCACACCCCAACACACACAGGCACAGGTACACACAACAGCCATGTGGCACATGTGCAGACAGTAAACTTTGGGAATTAACACTGGTGTATACAAAACTGCAATGACAAACATAAGTAATGCATCATGCATGCTCGAATATACCCACAACAATATCATTACACTGTACTGTTAACAACATGATAATATTACTACAGTGCTATGTTGTCACCCTGTGCATCAGCACCATGCTACCCTGTTCCTGTATCAATGTTACAGATGGCAGGAGGTGGCACAGTTTCATCATATGCACAGGGTGTGTACTTGGTTTGCCAGAGTCTGCCATTGACACATCCAATTGACATGTATGTGTGTGTGTGTGTGTGTGTGTGTGTGTGTGTGTGTGTGTGTGTGTGTGTTAGTGAGGGACAACAGTACATGGGGCAATGTTGCTGCAATGTGTGTTTGTGTATGTGTTAGCCCTAGGTGTTAGCATCATGTGTGTGTGTATGCATGCATACAGTTCCACCATGTGGCTGCCATATATGGGTGTTTGTGGACAGCCACAGACTGTACCTGTCAGGTCATACAGATCACTGTCTCTGGCCACAGACACGGTACCTGTGTCTGGCAGGGGTGCTACGGACAGTATCAGGTACTAAGCCAGACTGGGTACTGTCATCAGAAGCAGTGGGTTGTTGACTGGACACATGTCCCTGCTGGGACTGTCCAGAGCCACGTGCACGTGGTCTTCTCGGATGGTCTAATGACAGCACAGACCCAGCATTGCTGGGGCTGGTACTGGCACTATGGGAGCGGCTGCGGGTTTGTTGTCATCCACGACGACTGCCAGCTGATAATGTTGCTGGCATACGTCCACGTCGACGCCTCAACCGTCCTGCACTGTCCTGTCTCCTGGACATGTAGTTGTGGAAGAGATCTAATGTCCCCCCGACATCTATCAATGACCTCGCTGATGTTACGGATGGCAGATGCAATGTCACGCATAGTGTCATTCATAGCGGTGCGATGTGCTCTAAGCTCCCTCAGACCCTGTCTGGTGTACCATTTCATACGTGCCTGTGCCTGCATTACAGCCCGGAACATAGCTGAGGTTGAAAGACCTCTGTGGGTATGTCTGACAGGGGCAGTATGTCCACGGATGCTCCCACGAGAACCCCTGGACATCTGCCTGTGTGGTACCATGTCAGGAATCTGGCCATGGCTGCTGTGAGGGGATGCATGTGCCAGTGATACCACACTACCCTGGTCAATGCTCACTGTATGCTGTCCCTCAGCTAAGGACATTGGTGACAATGGATGTATAGGCAGGATGACTGTGCACATTGATGGGGTTGACTGCTGTGTAGTGTCAATTGGCTGACCAACGACAAACCCTGTCACACCTCCCTGTGCCATTACACATGTATCATTATAATCACTATCCCCAGCAGTGGCTTCAGGTTCCCTGCTGCACTCCACCACAGCAACATCAGAGCCTGTGAGAGGAAGATAGGAAACACAGTTTACAAATGTGTACACGATATTACCACACAGGTGCACAGGCACACATGCACACATGCACAGCATACTCCTCAGTGCAGCAGATACAAACACAGACACACCTGCAATCCAACACATACACAATACTGTTTTAGGGTGGGTGACAGTATCACAAGGAAAAACATCACTGCACATGTGTCAGCATGCAGATTATGTGTTGCACAGGACCATGCAGTGCAAGTGTGGACAGCCCTTGTTAATAACAGTATACGTGTACTTGATGCATGTGTGTAGTTGTTCAGTGATTGTCTCCACCCTGGGACACAATGTGTACAAGGACATAACAATGTTGTGCAAGTGCTACAAGCTGTGCGTGTATATATTTGCACACACACACACACACACACACACACACACACACACACACACACACACACACACACACACACACACACACACACACACACAAAAACACATGACGGTGCTACACAATGCCTGCTATGTGTACTTTTGTGGTTGGCGGAACTGGATGTGGTGTAGTAACGTGAGCCATGATCAACATGCTTCTTGTGGTCAGTCAATAATAATAATGTGTGCCAGACAGGCAGCTAGCATGCTGTACCTGACGTACAGTAACATGACTACATCCGCAATTACACAGCCACTTGTTACATGGGTTTGTAAGGTGGCCAGTAGTGAGCATTGCCTAACATGAATGTATTATTTGTTCAAGACTGTTGCACAAAGACATGATAGGCCTCTACCCATCAGGTATATTATGTGTGCTGCGTAGATGAGAAGTGGGATACTGAAGGATGGCCATACAGCAGGTGTCATAATTGGACATGTGTAGCAGGCTAAGGTGTAGTGTGTATGCCAAACATGTGTGTGTTGTGTACATGTGTATCAGGTATACCTATACAATGTCCAGTACTGTGTTGCCACACATGTGTGTCATGCTCTGTGTATTGCATGTGAGTGGGGTAGCTATTGAGAAAAATGGGATATGCATAGTCTCACAGCAAACATGCACAGCATGCATTATGCGTAGGTGTGTTACATGTGCAAAGACTACACCTCCATATGACATGCACATGTCATTAGCAATAGAATTGTTATTACACACTCACCAGCATGGATTGGCTGCCTTGCTGTCACTCCAGAGGGACCTGCAACAATATGACAGTGATTGCCAGTGGCCACAACTGTGCCATTGATACTGTGAGTATGATAAAGTACAGTAGTACAACAGGTGGCATTCACAGGTGTACAGATTATGCTCAGAATATCAATCTTGCAGAAGAATAGGCAGGTTAACAGCTACACAAACAGTACACATCTCACACACGCATAAACTACCAGTACAGAGATCAGTCAACTACAGATATGGCATGTTACCAGCACACTCCATGTCAACATGCTGGGTGGCTCCGGCCTCCATGATGACACATGTTTGTGGATGTTGCTGTTGTTGGCCCGGAGCCACAACACCTAGGGGATGCTCCTCCACACTGGTGGGGGGGGTGGATAGGTACCCCACTGCCTGTGGCAAGCTGTTGTCTGTGGATATCAGACGCACGCTGCCGG
Source organism: Protopterus annectens (assembly GCF_019279795.1). Classification (NCBI taxonomy): domain Eukaryota; kingdom Metazoa; phylum Chordata; order Ceratodontiformes; family Protopteridae; genus Protopterus; species Protopterus annectens. Next base: position 222,701,794 of record NC_056729.1, on the reverse strand, counting down.
ACATGTCTAATTAAATCACTGCAGTGATGGCGTACCTGCTCATATGTCCGGTTATGCATGCCTATGTCATTTACCTGACAGACAAGATCTTGCCACAGTGCAGCCCTCTCATGCTGGTTCTGGCTCGTCCTGGAAAACAGCACACAGTAATTCTGCACCAGACTCCGGTGGATCTCCTGATCCTCTGCTGCTGTATATGGTGGGTTTCGCTGATGCACCATCACCCTGGAAGGAAAAGGAAAATATGTGAGCAAGTCATGTGGCACACTTAATATTCTAATGTACTGATATCACTTAACTGCCATATATAGCATCTGTCTATCAAGGGATACACATGTTCGATACCACATATCAGTGCTCAGCCCACAACTGTCTGACAGTGCCTGCCACACTCCATACAACAAACTAGTATACACAAGCACTCGGCACACTGTGTGGGTTACAATGCACAACCTCACACTGGGTTGGATGAAGCATATTGTCATCCCGTGCAATGAATGCAATGCACATTTACAGTTTCAATGGTAATCCACCCAGGTCTTTGATGCCATACTCCTACCTGACATATGTGCACAGTTGTTACTATAGCCAGCATACTGCTGTCACAGAGTATACATGCTGCCAGATACACACACATACCCTGTAACACACATGTGATTGCGGCCATGGTACAGGCATCATTACACACACATTACACATACATACAACACACAAATGTATGACAACACAGATCAGCATTAATTGTGTACTTTATAGTACTGTGTGCCCCTACTTACAGATACCTATGCATGAGGTATGTAATCTGTGCAGACTACAGGAAATACACCAGACAGTGTTACCAGGGAATGTGAACAGACACCATACTGTAGTGTTTAGGCCTACAACATCAGGTAGTGCAACAGTTCATATGTGAGCTGGATTCAACAGCAGTACCACTTACTGAGCATACATGTATTGCTTCTGCCTACGATGGGACAACGCAGTCGTACACAGGGAAGTACGGCACAACATATGCCAATCTATTATGTTTGCATCCCGATAAACGACACATCTTTCTCTGGCCTCACACCAAGGACACCAACTACCATGACAGACACAAACTCACACTAAGCTATCACACCTTTACAGACCTTGCACACAATCAGTGTCACACTCATTCAATGTCACATAGCTGGTATTGCACCGAGTACATGTGTATGTACATTGTGTCATAGGTAGGTACTATGCTATTGGCCCTGGGACTAGGGCAGCCTAGCCATATGCTACCCTGCCCTTTGGAACACATGTAATGTGATTTTACTTGCTCCTGTGAAATGGTTACACAGAGGTGACTCACAGGGCATATTACCTATCTCCATTACATTCATCAGGGGTATGTATGACATCTACTAATAAGGAGCCTTGTTTGTTAATGCTGGGTGGTTTAGTCCAGGGTATGGCATATTTGTGTATAGAAACCTGTACCTCCAGTATGTGCTGTTTTGTGCGGTGACAAGGATTAGGGCCCTAGGTCATGTAGGCTGGATGGATTGTGAGGTGTTGCCATGGTGGTTGGCCAACTGGTATGGGTGTGACATAACTGTGCATGTCCAGCAGTGGTAACCTCTGTGTAGGAAGTATGCAAGGCACTCTAGCTGTGGTTTTTAGAGTCAGTCTGCATAGGGAATGTGTTTGAGGGCATTATCAGTCTTTGTTAGGTATGTCTGTGGCCTTTCCACTTACTGTAGTTCTCATGGGAGGTACATACTGCATAGGACATTGTAAGTTGTAGAGGGGTACACTGACTTACATTTCCCTAGCTGACACACCTTTTGTGATGACACGTACCATGTACAGGGATTACAAGACTAGTGTGCCACTGTAGATATCAAAGGGGAGGCTATTGTACACCTGTGTCCCATGTTCCCTTCTGACACCTCCAGTGGTAGGCAGCCAACCAGGGTACTGCAGTATCGACACTGGTGTTCAGTCCATGCCTTGGTCACCAGGCACCTGTTGCAGTACATCTGCCCCCATGTCCCCTTCTGTCACTCTCTCTTTATATATATATATATATATATATGTATATATATATATATATATATATATATACATTTACATATATATATATATATATATGAATATATACATATCCATATATATTTTTTATATATATAACACACCACTATATATAACTATATATATATATATATATATATATATATATATATATATATATATATACACATATCTATAGACATTCATATATATCTGTATATATGTATGTATCCATTATATTATGTATATACATATTCTATCCATCTATATATCTCTATCTATCTGTACATACCTCTCTATTTATGTGTATATATATATATATATATATATATATATATATATATATATATATATATATATATGGATATGTATATATATATATATATATATATATATATATATATATCAATCAATATATAGATATATGTATATATATATATATATATATATATATATATATATATATATATATATGTAAAGATATATATACACACACTTCTAAACATCCATTGCTGTACATATACATGCACATGTAGGCACAAAGACCGCCCACTTTCATGGTGGGAATATCACTTCTGAAACAGTTGTGAGACATACCATTTTGCAATGATATTGCACAGTGTTGTGCATAATGCATTATGCTGTCCTCAGGCCGTATAGCTGTAGCAGGCCCCACTGGCTCAGTCCCATAGAAGTTCACTACCACATGACATATACCTGCACTGCATGCTGTTTTCAATGCCACACACTACAACCTACATTGATATGTGCACATAGCAACCTTCAACTACATATGTATGTCCAGCCTTCACTAACAGTTGCAGTATGTCCCTTGCCCTATGCACATCTGCATATACATATAGATACAGACTGTTAACACATATGGAGGGTTCACAGTATGTAGATTATTAGATTATGTAGTTTACATTACTTTTGTCTCTGACAGCTTTTTTCTGCTGGCTGGCTTGCTGGCTGGCTGGCTTTTTATTTTTGTTTGTCTCTGTCTCTATATCTCTCTCTCTCTCTCTCCCGCCCTCCAGTTGCTGCAATGCTATTATTGCATGTGTGGACTGGCAGTACAGGCTGCTTTTGTAGGTATCTGCACATGTGCATGTGATGGCCTCTGCACCAGTTGGTGGCCAACATTTAGTAATTGCATGCAGCCTGCTGTGTGGTAATTGCAGTTCTCACTGTGATTTCAGGACACTGCTATAAAATGATAGGTTATGTAGGTGCAGGCCTTTCAGTTTTGTAAGGTGGGGACCATGCTGGTTTGCTGTGGACACTGTTGTGTGAGTCAGAAGGTTGGTATATCTCTCATATCTAACGCTGTGTTGTGACCACTGAAATGCATGTTGTACTGAAACCTGACTGTCGCTTCTTCCAGTTCACTCTTCTCAGTGTGCATGTTAACTCACACCTGCTAATGCTAACACTGTTTACATGGGAGTATGTACTTACCTGTGGGATTTGAGGATTAACTGGCATACAACAGTAGTTCTTGCAATGTGCTGCTATGGCTTTTGTATTTTCCCTTTAGATTCACTCCTTGAATGCCTGATATTTGTCTTTACTGGAATGTGTTGCTATGGCTTTCCTATTTTCCATTTACATTCACTCATTGTAATGCATGATACATTTCTTTCAGCAGTAAGTTCTTATATGTTTGCTGTGGCTTGGTGGCACGTCATACAGTCTGGTGAGCCCAAGGTCTGGGGTTTGACACTTATAGGGGTATTTTATTTTGCTGCTGAGCAGTACTAGGGCCTTGTCATACATAATGAATAAGGCATGTTTAAACAGTTGTAGGAAGCAGGAAGTCAGTGGGGACACCAGCTAGGGATGTGCAGGCTGGGTGTAGGGAAGGTCCATAGCTGCACATTTCTTTAACTGAAATAGCTGTACATATGTTCGACATTTGCTTTGACATTTGAAACCTTCCACCCCTGGGAGAGGGGTGAGGACAACTAAGTATATTGTACTAACAATTATGAATATCAAGCACATGCAGTGCTTGTGAACTGCTATACTGTCATTAGTATGTTAGATGGCTACATCCTTTGATATTTCTGTGTTGTACTCCTACATAAGGGCATGCTTGTGGAAGTAATTCTACAGCTATTCGCAGAGTATGTAACAGTAGACAGGCTGATATGCCTGTGTGTTTCTGATACTCTCAGGTATATATTTGACCAGCCTCAGGGAAAGGTACATATCAGTGGGATACACCCGTGATATATTTCAGATATTCTGCAGTTGTGACTTTGGGGTATTTTGAGCATATGTATTACTACACCATTTCTGACATGCAAGTAGTGTCTACTTTAACTTATTGACAGTTACCATTACGTGGGATTCCCCACCTTTCTACCTACTGTTAGTACATTTCACAGGGAGTCAGTGGGGCACAGGTAACAGTTGTTTGCATATCAGGGACATCCCTGTAAATCAGTCACAGTTGGGAGGTCTAGCCTCTTACCTATTTAAATATGGCAGTGTTTATCCTGCTCTGATACTGTGTTGGGTTTGCAAGGTGCTATTGTAACATTATTACCTACTAGCATGGCTGTTTCTCTTCTCACACTAATGTAATGCAATTCCACAAGACAGAGTGCCCTTTTTTTATTTCTTTTCAGATTAGAGTGGAATGTGAGGTTCAGGAAGTAGGTTTCTTTGGGGAGGTAGGTTGGGGAGGTTAACAGACAAGAAAAACAAGACACATACAGGGGCGGAGTATGACACATGTGGGGGTTAAACACAATTGATGGGGACGGATGTTTGGATATCGCGAGCCCATGAGCCCACAGATGGCAACAGTGGAACTGAGATCCCCACCCATGGGCAGTTACCACTGCACCCTCACAGCCCAGGCCGGGGCTGTGCTGGGGGGCTGGATAGGACGGGCAGGCACACCCGTGAATTGCGCCACTCTCGCCTCGAGCTGGCATAGGGGATCAGTCACAGAACGCCTGATCTCACTACACACCACAGACTGGACCCTATGGAGGGTGAGTGGAGGCTCTCCTCTGGCCATGCTTGCAGAGGGGGGACGAGCCCCATCCCCTGCAGTGCTTCCACCCAAAGGTGTCACAGAGCCACCGGAGGAGGTCCCGGCCTGGACACTGGAGCCAGGTGCTCTCGCCAGCTGAGGTGGGAGAGGTGGGTCCGCTGGAACCCGCCTTCCCTGTTGTCCTATGTTTAGCAGTATTTTATGGCATTTTGGGTTAGTAACAAACAACACCATTCAAAATTATTTGTAACAGCATGCATCAGTATTCCCATTAACCAAACACCCATGAATTCCAAACATTGAGCAGCAAGCATAACACATGCATATTTAGAACAACAGTGCACATTCCAACAGCATGCAGGGTTGATTGGTGGCAACAGGCCATCAGGTTTGGATATGTGAACAGGGCACATGCGTCAACGTACATGCAGATATGTATGAACCAACAGGACAAATGTCCATGGTAATTAATTGTGAGTACACATACCCAGTTTGGTGTGGAATGGCATAATTTGTGAAAATAGGGTGGGGTGGAGAAATATTACATTAACAACTTACACTACCTATACATATACTGTACATTCCTAGTAGATGCAGATATATATCCCCTACATGTATTAGTACAGTTTCCTGTATGTAACCTTAGGAATGTTGGGGATGTTACTGCTACATTAATATACATTCCATTTTTATTCATATATGTTCATATCTGGCTGTGTTCAGGTACAGCATCCTGCTACATTTGATTTATATGGGTCTAGACAATTGTGGATGTTCAGCATTTCCTACAACCATACTATCTCCATAATGCAAGGGAAGAGCAACATAATATTATGTAGTGACTGCAGTATACCTTTATTCCAGACTTATTACAGCTTTTTTGGTAGCTTCAAACTGTCTTTCTCACACTCTCTCACTTATTTTATATTTACATTTCAGAATGGTACTTAATTCTAGGCTTTATTAACATTTATTACTGGGTTACAACAATCCTTTCCAGCTGACTCACTTATTTCATATGGCAGAATTTACAAGGATGTATTCGACACTTGTCTACCCTTTGTTGATTGATTACCACTCATTTTCAGGCTGAAGCAGTTATCTGATATTACAATACAGGTGGAAACTTTATTTGAGACTTGTTTAATCTTTATTACTGGATTGCAATACACTCTTTTCCAGGCTGCATCACTTATCTAATCTTACAATACTAGCAGAATCTTTATTCCAGGCTTCTTTCACCTTTATTACTGGGTTACAGCAATGAACTCTTTTACAATCTGTCTCACTTATATTCTATAACAATACCAGCTAAATAATTACTAACCTGCCTGGTGGCGCAACCTCAGCAGCCTATCAGCATAGGCTCGCTGATTCGCGGAATGGACACCTGCAGCTGTAATATAAATGAAGGAATATTGGAACATATCTTTCCATACTATAGGCTAGGATAGCATTTCTTACATACATAATTACATGGATACTTACTCAGTAGTGGGGCATTGGGCATTTGGCGGGCCTCCTGGATCCAACAGTTCAGTTGGTCCTCCTTACGTCGCTTCAGGTCTGCATGGTGGTGATGGACCTGTTCACCAGTCCTTGGAATGCCTGTGGCACTGGTGAGATCATGTGCCAACCGGTTCCACGCCTCTGCCTTGTACGCACCCCATTGAACCTGGCCCTGCATGAGTTGTGCTTCATGATCATGGACTAGGAGCCAAACCATATATTTTGACTCCTCAACACCCCACCTTTGTGCTCTAAAGCGATTTCCCTCTCCTGCACCTGCCATCCTGATATGGTGTGTATTCCCGCCTATGGGGCTTATATATGCCGGTTTTCCTGCACTTATCTCTGATTGGCCATTTTGGATATTTATCAGATTAAAGCAAACCTGCTTTGTCATGGTTCTGTTTTTATTCATTCCTATATATATATATATATATATGCTAATACTGTATTTCTCAATACAATTGTCATGGCTTAGTGGTTCAGTACATTTACTATGGCGCACAGTATCCCGGGTTCGACCCTTAGCATTGCTTTTTTTTTTTACTACTGTGTAGACAGGCTAGGAGGTGTGTCTGTGTAAAGGCGGCTTTGATACAGCTTTCCCAATGTTGCCCGCCGGTAAGCTGGTTGGCTCGCTGTGCAGCTCTGCGCAAACGGCTTATGCTGGATAACGCGTTATTTAGCTATGAGCATTCATATTACGCTGGGTGAAGCGCTGCTGAGCTACGGGCACTCATATTATGCTTGTTAAAGCGCTGCTCACCTATGGGCACACAAATGCAGCTTGTTAAAGTATTGCTCAGCTATGGGCACTCAAATGCAGCTTGTTAAAGTGCTGCTCACCTACGGGCACTGAAATGCAACTTGTTAAAGTGCTGCTCAGCTATGGGCAATTATAATCCATTTTTATAAATTATTCTGTCGGATTTCTTCACAAATACATGGCCCATTTCATTACATTTTACTTAAATTATAGTTATATATTTATATATATATATATATATATATATATATATATATATATATATATATATATATATATGTCAGGGGATTGTTTCATACTTATTTAAATAAAAATGGTGACTGATGTTGTGGGGGCTCGAACCGTGACTACCTCCTCTTTGGCCAACGTCTCTACCGCTACGCTATTGCTACTTGTCTTAATTTGCATATGTAGATCTTATATGCTTTTCAATGTCATATCTGCTAACTGTGGCTGAGCGAAGGGCATACCCATGCAAATGAACACAATTGCGGGCAAACATTTTCAAAATTATAAAAAAAAAATGAAACTGCTATTTTTACGTTTTACACATTTTTCAGTAGGGTTTTGTCTCTGGGGATGTGTGGTGTTGTGTTCCTTGACATTTCTAAGGACTCGCTCGTGGGTGTTTATTTTCAGGCCTCTGACTCTTCTGGGGGCATGTCCCTTTGCAGTACTCGGCATTCGGACACGCCCCCTACTTTCCTACATGGACCGTGTTAGCCTAGGGTATGATTCAGCACGCCCTCATGAATATGCATGGCATGCTGATGTCATACAGTTCAACTGCAGCCTCCGAGTAAGACATATTAAGTCTTACACGGAGGTTTCGTGAATCCGGCCCATTGTGTTTTACATAAAACAGTCCTTCCACTGAAGGGAACACATATTACTGATATGGGTAAAAAAGCAAACTTCTGTCTTGATTTTATATAAGACAACTACTGCTTTCATTATGCTGTTGAATTTTAAATGCATTTCATCAAAATACCATGAATTATTGCATTTATTAGGCATATTCATGAATTTAAATTATCTGATCAAGTCTGGTAGGTGTAAATATGTATTTTCTCAAGATGTTTAACATACTAATTTTATTATCATCTTTGAAAACTATGACATTATCATTGTACCTATCAAAAAGGAAAGGCAATTTTGCAATTCTTTAGTAGAGACATTTGTTGCTTGTGTGTGCAATAGCTTTTCATGATGGAATGTGCAAAGACAGTGCAGTATTTTTATGGTGCAATCCCATAGTTAGCAAGTTGTGAATGCATTTTCTAAATATTTTAAATTAGTAAAGTTGCACAGAAATATTTACCAAATTTCTAGAAAGACTGGAAATATGACAAAGTGAGTGAAAGCTATACACTACTAGCAAGCTTTAGCTTACATTCCTGGGTTTGACTCTTTCAGTCTTCACTTGTATATCGTGTAAATTTACAGGAGCCACCTAACCAGACAACATTTCAGAATTGTTGCTAAATAGAAGCACTTGCACTTTGTGGCTATTGTTTAGTTATCAATTATGTAAGTAATTATTTGTTTTTTACTGTGACAGTGCACTGATTAAAACTGACCATTTGCAGGGACAGCCTCAGGAAAAAAAACATGTTGATAAGTATAGACAATTAAGTAACATACAAAGTATGAGTAGGTATAAATAGAAGAACATTCACTAACTGTTCAAGGAATGCAAATGTGCAGGAGTAGACAGAGAGGGAGATAATGACCAGGCGTAAAGGAGACACAGAACCCAAAGTGAGAAAGTATAATGAGAAGGATGGAGTAATCAAAGTTGGGGGGAGGGTGAGAGGCTTAGATGACATGTACTTAGATCCTTTCTAAATGTAAACTAATTAGACTTATTTTTGATATGCTGAGGAAGGGATTGCCAGTGGGAGGAAGCAACTATAGAGAAGGCATTTCTGGTTGATTGGAGTGAGGATCCAGGAATGGAGTGTTATGTAGCATTCTGAGGTCAGTTTTGAAGGTGTTATAAAGAGGGTCTTGCATGGAATTTGGCTGACAGAGTGGAAAACATTTCATGGTGAAGCAGCTTCAATAGTTGGGTCCCAAGTAGGAGGCTAGATTTTTTCTAATAGAAAGGTATTTTGCTTTTGAAAGAAAGAGGCACCGGAGCTTTTTGGGGGTATTAATAAACTGGCATACTGAGTTAGAGATAGTTTGGAGTTTAGTGGAGTTATCTATCTACCCCGGCACTGTGATACTGGCACTAGATGATTGCCACTGTTAAAAAAGTTACACCCCAACCCCATGTGTAAAAATGGAAAAAAGGGGTTGTGGATTGATGGATGGATCTCTGGATGCAGATGCTACAATAAGGAGTGCAACCTCCAACTGGACTTGAAGACTTCCTTTTCTGACAGCTGATCTGTCTGTGAAGGAGAAAAAGGGAGAATTATTTTATTTTTGTTTTATTTTTTGTGGCCCACCACAATGGTGAGATAATCTAACTATTTTTTTTATCTTTGCAATGTGAAAATGTATAAAAAATTAAATTCAAGGTCATACTGTTTGAAATTTATAATAATCTTGTTCCAAGCAAATCAATTTAAAACACAAAGGCACATTCCTTCAACGGGGTGAAAGGTTATTTTAAAGCAGCAAAAACACACTGAAAGTAGCAGTAGCTTTACTAAGGTTAGTTTCATTTCAGATCACTATGACAATAACTTCTTAATGTTAAGGATTCATAAACATTTAATGTTTTAAGTTGCCCCACTAGTGTCAACAAACACATTATGAAAGATTTATTTTATAATATACATGCTTTCATGAAAATCTAAAATGTATCCAAGTACTTTATGATCTTCCCACAATGTTTTATTTAACATTTTCTGAATTTGTAACCACTAATATTATGGAAAGATGGTCATGGAAAGCTAACTATAGCAACTATCTGTTAATAAGTTGCTTGCCTTATTTTTTTTTTATTTGTACACAGTGTTGATGTTGCAAATTGTGGGAGTCAATTACAGAACTGCCAAGGAAAAGTAGAGATGAGACCTTGAAAAGAATGCAAAGGAAGAGGGGGATATTTCCCACTGCCAGCAGCAACAGCTGGAATTAGAACAAATATTTACTTTAGTTTCAGTTTTTGTTGCACAGTTTACATTTGCCACTAAGTAAAGGCAGAAGCCATGCTTGTGAGTTGAAGCTCCTGCTCTGAATCTGCCCATTAATTTATATTGGATGCCATCAGTGATTTTTAGGGTCCTATTTCTACCATTGCATGACACATGTTTTATACACAGTTAATTGATAGTATGACTGGGATTGACCATTTTGGCTGCCCTACAGTTGCACAAGGTGAAATTGCTTGAGTGTCAGTAGTAAGTAGAAAAAAAAGATGAAATGCATAATGCTGAGTGTTGTTTCCCATGCAAAAATCATTGTGCTGCAGTTGTGTACCAGAAGTGACTTACTTATTTTGGTTGTTTTTTTTTCCCATCTTCAAGTTGATGCTACCATGTAGTTGGTATATATAAATTGAGTTTGAAGCCTGTACCCCTGCAAAAACAAGTAAAATTGATTGTATCACCTTTCTGTATGCCAGACATTTCTTTCATCCTTTTTCAGCTTATTGGCTTTCAATAAGTCAATATTTCATAGTAGAACCCATGTTTTACTCTCTTAAAAAAGAGATGCAATTCTTTTTCCAAATGTTATATATAAGTTTACATTTCCATGACATTTGTGATGCTAAGAGCAGCAGTAACATCTCTTTACTTTTTTTCTTACCCTCTATACAGAGGTGATCCATAATCTGTCTCCTTTTCTCCATTTTCTTAATAGTTAAAGAAAGAAAAACAAAAGTAGCACACATAATCCAAATAATTGTGTTCAGTTCTTTCATCTTACCTTTCTGTGACACTGATAGCATTTAGAGTGATTCGATAATATCTTTGTTTCTGTCTAACTGTAATTGTATACTGCATTTTCTAACATTAAATTGTATCACACGACTTATGGCCTAGTACAGCACTGCATTATGTACTATAAACTAAAGTGCTTTTTCCCTTCTTATGTTTGTACCATACTCTGCTCCAAATGCTGTTCACTGTTTGTCCTGAGAAGTAAGACATTGAGTAGAATTGTTTTTCTTCATTTAAAACCAGTTATATTAAAGAAAGTGAGTGACTACGTATGCGGCTGACTAGTTGATGATCTACAAATGATGATCAAGTTAAGTTCCATTCCTTCAGCCTATTTTTCTGGCTATACATTTGTTAGATGGGAGAAAAGTGGAAAAGCAGCAGTGGCAGACATTTTGAAGGACATAACTTATCCTGATTTAAAGAATAAGTTAATTTAATATTGTTCTTTTAAATAACAAGGAGAGTAGAATTATTACCATCTGAAACTGAATATTATCCCACAAGCCCAAGCATGCATATGGGAGATTTTCCTTTTTGTTCATACATTGGAAAGTCTGAAAGTGATCATATTTAAGTAGGGTCACAGAAATGTTGTATACTTTCTTCTCTCACCACCCACTACTGTAGGCTTCAGCTTATACAGTTCAGAAACATGCTGTACCAAGACTTTACTTTCATGCATAATTTGCTGTACCAAGCCTTTACTTTCTAAAGTAATGATTTTCCTGTCATTTACTTCTTTACCTTTAAACCTGAGGTAATTGCAAACAATGTAATTACTGATAAAAGAAATAAAAAACATGAAGGAAAAAAGAAAAGTATTTAAACTAGCGATTCAGCCTAAACAAGAACGTTGAACCACAAGAAACTGGACAAAGACAAAAGGCAACCATGAAGACAAAACTGCTGCTTTATTCCACACAACTATTAACCCTCCTCAAACAAACAATTGTGTTTTTGTCCGCAATAAGATCAGACTTTGATGCACTGTTTAACCCGGGGATCATTCACATAAACAAGAACGTACCCATGAAGGTTTGTTACAAATATTCTACTACATATTTGCCTATTTGTTTCTTTATTCTTTAATATGTGTAGCCTTGAAACTGTTTTAAAACAGAAAAAAAGTATACATAAAGTTGCTCTAATGTAAGTTGTCAAACCAATTATCAAGTAGAATGAGATGACAAAACTACAACTGTTTATTGAATTGAAGTAAACTCTTTCTTCTTATGAAATAATAGATGTTTTCTAGAACTAAGAGGCATTTTAACTCTAAAAATGAAGTAACAGGAGTCAATATGATGAGAGCTGAGAAAAGCATGCCAATATAATTTTAACTAAGTAAAATATTTAGTAAGAGAATATGAATCAAAGGAGGGGGGTACAGAATGATGCTTACAGATTCTTTAATGATTAATTAGTTACATGCTATTCTGTTAAGTAAGCACAAAGAACTTCAAAAATCTTGCCTTGCACCAATTCAAAATGCAGTCTGAATGATGGTACTGCTAAATGCTCAGTGCGTTACATGAAAGGCAGGAGTGATGACTAACTGTATTTGATGTGAGTGAGTTGTATTGGCAGAACAGAGCTCTTACTGACTGATGACCTCTCAGAAAGTGTTTACAATTACTGCTGAATATTAAGTTTTGTTTATTGGAAAAGTTTCTTTCCCTGCCTAATGAATGCAAAAGCCCAACATTTTTCCAAAGCAATATATTTTAAAACATTCATACTAATATGAGTAGTATTCATCAGGTCATCTATTAACTGCAGTTCAGATTACTTTAATAATAAAGTTATATGACTTTCTCTGCTTGGCCTGATTTGACAGCATATTATACTGTTGTTCTTCCAAATCACGACTGAATTCTTTTCTACAAGTAATAATGAAACACAAATTACTTTAAGAATAACAGTGACTTAAAGTAAGAGTCTTCTGGTTTGACACTATTAGCTATGTACTGTGAATGTATAATGTCACTATGGCATCTTGTGGGCTAAGTGTATTTTATGAGCAGTCAAAAAAAAAAGAAAACAAAGTGCTACTCGATGCCTAGTAATTGCAACAATGTACACTCTTAATAGCAAGAGTCTATGCCTGATGTAAATAATTTATGCTAATATTAGTATACATCATTTTAAGACTTATCAAGTGCAATCACGTGCAATTACATGCAATTTTCAACTAAGAGATACGAAAAACTAGCCTTGTATACTATAATGCTTCAATTCATATACATCTGACTTGGTCATATTATTGTAAGGAGAATAATGTTTATGCTTTGTTCATACTCCAGCATTTCTTTCCTAGCTATATAACTTTCCTCTGATGTTGCTGAAAACACAAGCAGAAGATCAAGATTTACAGACCAGCTGGATGATATGTGATCTTAGAAGGTTCTAGAATTATCAACCAATTATAATGAAACATAATTATTGAAATAAACTTGTCATTAAGATTTATTTTCAAATGACAGAAGTTGTATACCTTTGCTATTACTAATTTTGTTTTTTCTTTATCAAATACTAAAATGCCAAGGATTCCTTTTTAATGTGGTCCTTTAATGTAATCAAAATTAAAATAACTTGGCATTTTGTAGATAAAATGGAAGGTACCTTGGCATAGTTCAGAAACAGGAAGGCAGTATGTGAGAATGATCATAAGCTACTTAAGCCAGGGACTCATAATTTTACAATGAATATGCAAAATGCAGAAAGATCATAATGATAGGAAATTCTATACTATGTCTGAACATGCTAAGATTTGTAATAATGACAGTTTTTTTTATGTGGCAAACTTTATCTTATTATAACTATAAATATTATACAAGTGAGGAACTGAGTCTAGGAAGGCATGGATCTACATGTTATCTCAGATTTCTTAAATGATTTCTTATAAACAAACCTGAACAGTAGCCAGATAATATGAATTTATATGGCCACTAATTTCAAAACACTGTTTAGTGAGCACCCATTCCAGGCTAGCTGTGTTTGAGTATTATTTTATGTGAATTTGAGATGTAATGCCACATCCAACTGGCTGCTCATCTTAGAATAAATACATTGCTCTAACATTGCTACCATGATTTTAATGATATAATCCAGATATGTGGGGAGTTTTAAATCTGTCTAATGATTAGGAAATTTGGTGATAGAATTCTAATGTGTGTTTTTTTTTGTTCAGTTAATTTTGAATCCTCTTCTAAATGAAACCAAATTTTAAAATGGGTGTATTACTTACAGTAACTTTGCAATGGCAGCATCAACAGTGTGCAGTAGTTCATAACAACACTACCAAAATCCAAACACACTATCCCTCAGACTGTATACAGCACACAATGCTGGCTGAATGCTGAAACACAGTTTAGGAAATGTCTGCATGAAATTAGTGCACATAACCATATGTGCACATGATGAAGTACATTTTCACTATGCCATCAGGTATATAGCTTAACACTGAGCAACAGCAACCTGAGGAAACACAGCTTGAGCAACTCAAGTATTAGCAAATAAAAAAATGAAAAAAAAAAAAAAGCAAGTTAAGGCACCCCCAGAAAGGAAGACAGAAAGAGAGAGACAGAAAAAAATTCTGCATCTGTGCCAGGGCTATAAAACATGGTTTCTGTGGCATACAATAGGATGAAGGCAGTAAACACTAAAATGGAGACTACATGTACAAGCATTGTCTCTGCAAAGTGTATGTTTTGGAATTTTATGCATATGACGAGTGAACAATGTCAATTCTCCATATATTTTATGATGAGTCTAACTATCAATGTTGATGCAATGGACAATGTAGGCACAGCCTGTGTGCATACTGTGGTTACAGTTCACTGCAGGTGGAAGCTGAGTTTAGAACTTTGCACTGCGTACATTATGCACATCTCACCTGTTTACGCTAATTACATATTAGTGAAGGCAGTAATGGGCTTGTAGTGGTTGGACGATGTAATACATCTGAGTGTTGAGAAATAGGTCACCAACTTTTGTAGCAGTGCAGACTATGGAATCATTTTTTAATTTATTTTAGAAGAAAGGAAGTTTAAATAATAGGATAAATGATTTAGATTTCTGATTTTTTTTTATTAATATCACTGAGGAAACTTATTGTGAAATAATGCTATTAATACTTTAATCATTCATGACTGGAAAATGTGAAATACTTAATGGAGTTAAAAACAATTGACAGAACTAAATATCTTACCTGAAGGATTAACAAAAGCAACATCCATATGACACTTCATTCTATAGTCAATAATAACTTGATATTATAAAGAAGACTTAGGAACCCTAGACCAAATGTCTTGATTTCAATTCCCTACAAATATAAATAATATAGATTATTTGGCAAATGGCCTTGTAAAATGCTATCTTAAATAATAGATTAGAAAAACAGAAACTATCACATGGTCTCTTAAAAGCAATTTCTTCAGATACTCAACTTTCTTATAAATGGCTGAATAAAGATTAATTTACGGCATATTAGAAAAAAAAAGCCCTTCCATTAAAAACTAGAAGTCTGTGGAAGCAGCTGGTGTAGATGGTTTAAGTTCAAATTGTATGAACAACCTCACGAACATTTGGTTTCACATTTAATAAGTTTCTTTCAGCATGCTTTATTTTTGCTAGCACTGGCATTCTTCATGATTTGTGGATCTCTTTGCAGCTATCCTTAAACCAGGGAAATACTTGGTTTTGTCTTCTTCATATTACCCTAGTCATGTGAATAATATATAAACTAAAATACCTGCAAAATTCTTGCTAGTCTTTCAGAGAAATGCTGGAGCATGTTTCTTGTGTCAAGTGAGCAGACTTTGTCAAAGACTGTATGTTCTCAGATTTAGAATAAGCTGCACTTTGTATTCTCATTGAAGGAAAACATGTTACACAGCTATAGCCATTAATCACTTCTGATGCAGAAAAAGCCTTTGATCAAGGAAATTAAATTTTCCTTTTCATCTGCTTAGACAATTGAGGTTCTGTAGTCAGTTTACAAATTGGCTAGAAAGGTCTATTTTGCAAGTTAGCATCCAAACTGAGCATGGATGGTGTAACTTCTATTTCTCTCCCCTTAGATTCTATTGATGCCAAGAATGCCCATTTCTGTTTTCTTTTTCTAACCTTTTCTAAAAGCCTCTTACATTAAAATCAATGGGGAATAACTAAGGAGAGATTGTTCTAGATAAAAGTGTTGCAGTGAAGCTTTTGTCTAGGAAAATGATTTCCTGCTTATCCTCAACACACTAAGATTCCATGCAACAGTTTTTTTTTTTAATAACTAATCCATGCACTGAACTTTCCAGTTCTAGGCTGGGAAAGATTCATCCTGCAGACTTTCCCTTCACCCAGTTATAAATGCTGTTTCTATTTTGGCATTGGCTGAAAATGTCAAGGGTTCAAATATCTAGATGTTGGCTTAAGTCAAAATATCAGACTGAGACAATAACATTCCCTCACTGGGATAATCAAAGGGATATCTTCCTTAAGCTACCCAGTCCACTGTAAATTGTTTTCTCTCTCTATCTCTGTTCTGTCTCTTGCAGACATTTCAGACATGACTTCTGTCTACAGAACCTTAAATGATCCAGTCTATGGAACTTTCTGCACATTTGCAAAACTTATAACATTCTAAACACCCATGTAAGAGAATTTACCTTCCCATGTTCCCAAAACATATATAGGACCTGCTGGTGAAATATATTTTATATATATATATATATATATATATATATATATATATATATATATATATATATATATATATATATATATATATATATATATATAGTCTATATTAGAACACAGAACATTCAAAATTTTGAATGTTCTAATATCGACCCATTTTCAGCGAATGCTGCAAATGTCGAAGAAACAGAAAACCGAATTTTTTCCTAGAGAAAGAATTCAGTTGTCCATTTCTGTTGCTTATAGTTTCATAGGTTCATAGATTAGCACTAGGCTAAGTGCCCTTGTGGGCCATTTTAAGCCTAGCCAATTACCCCATGTGAGACTGAAACCCTGAACCTTGTGTCTGTAATGTAAACACCTTTACCATTATGCCAACCTCCCACCGCTTTAGTATTTTCAGCGCTGTGGTGGAAAGTTACGGGTCAGGCTCAGGTAAGTGTGCGATTGTGTGGATGTGAGGGTTAGAGTGAGTTAGGTGAGTTAGGCTTAGGGTGTGGGTCAGGTAAGTGTGCGATTGTGTGGATGTGAGGGTTAGGGCGGGGTAGGTGAGTTTGGGTTAGGGTGTGGGTGAGGTGACTGTGCGATAGTGAAGGACGTTAGAGTTTGGGTTAAGGTAAGTGGATAGTTAGTGGTGCATGTATAGTTTAGTGTAGGATTAGGTGTAAGAGTTTAGGTGTATGTGTGTGGATTGCTGTTTGTTTGGTGTGCTTGTGTTGTGTGTATGTATTTTGGAACAGCAAATATTTTCCCTAGAAAAAAATTTGATGTTCTCAATGTTTGATGTTTTAAATTTTCGATTCATAGGGTTCGATATTAGAACACTCAAAATTCTGAATGTTCGGTGTTCTAATAAAGACCCATATATGTATATATATATATATATAGAGAGAGAGAGAGAGAGAGAGAGAGAGGGAAAGAGAAAATATATCTTTTATGGAATAGATTTTCTTTGAATATAAAGCAATGTTGGTCCCTTACACTTATGGGCAATCATAAATGCATCTTGGGCTCGGGCCATCAAGCCCTCATTGAAAGGGGTCCAAGCTAGGTATAAGTCAGTCATGTCAATGGGCACCTATGACTTAGGGTATTTTGTTTAGGCTAGTAATGTTTCTCTATCTCTGTATAACCTAGTATGAAACTACTAACATGTGATACTAAAACAATAATGTATGGCCAGTCACCAATGAGAGATCTTCTGAAATCACTAAATGCTTTCTCCAGCTTACATTGCTCATATATAATTAGCAAACTTGATCATGTCTGACAAATGACCCTCACATGTTGGCATGTCATTGAAAATCATGCCACGATGAACTCCATTCTCCTTCCCCATTGTCATGCATATGGGCATAGTTCTGAAGCCAAGAAGTTGAATACAATAGCATATATGACCCAAGCCTCATTTTAAGATACTTTAAATTTCATGTGATTTCTCTTCATTCAGCAATGGAAACATCCAGACTGTTTTCCAAGATATTGATAACCACCATTTCCCCTGAAGAAAACATATACAAAACTAGGTATCATCTGCAAAGAAATGAAAGTCTTTCTATAATGAATTCAGATGTGTAGAGTGCATTGCAATGATCCTATAGTGGGAATAATGTTACCATTTTGCAGTAAAACCAGCAAAATAGTAATACTAGGTATTACATCTTGGGTACAGCAAAAGGTTGGAGACAAACCAATCAATACTTATTCAAAAAAGTGCAGCAGATAGCCTGAAAACATTCAAAGATATGATTATCTGCTGTACAGAATTCTACACGAGATTGTGTTTAACCAAAAAGGAGTAACGTCATTGATCTCCTGCCATACATGGCAGAGCAATAGTATCAGCTAGATGTAGTTGATCAGTTAGTTCCAACAGTTCACTATCCTCCAAATCACCACTTTGACATTTGATGATGATGACCTCCTCTTGCTGATTTCCATCCATCTGCATGTCTCCTTCTCAGAGTGCCTCAACAGCTTTCATCTTTCTTACACCTTTCCTCATTTCACCCACCATCTTAGAGTTGCATCAGTATGCTTCTCACAGTCAACAAAAAATGCAGGAGATTTCTCCAGTGGCCTGGCCAAATTTTCCCTGGTCAGTATCAATCACATTTCAGGTGTCCTCTGAAAATAATGCAAAGGCCTAATGAGACTTAGTCAGTCAATGAAGCATGATTCCAAACTCAAATCAAATGGAAAAATCAATGATATTGCCTGTAGCCTCAAAGCAAAAACCCATTATGAAAGTGTTTTGGATGATATATGAAGTCTTTTAGAGCTATGAAATTTAATCTTAGCTATAAAACAAGAAACAGTCTCATAACCCAAAGATATAAAGTGTTCCTGAGTGACAAAACAGGTTGGTCTGCAAAGCCTTTTCATCACCCAAACAGTGCCCCTCTTTGCGGCATATAGATAAGACATTTTAAGATAGAACATTGTTTTTTTTTTTTTTGCAAACAATGTCAAATGTGTTTTTAAAGGAAAACTTAAATAGTTTCAGTTTGTCTTACAACAGCTCTCCAGCAGCATTGCTGCTGTTGCTTTTCCACTTAAAGAACTAAATCAAGACCAGTCAAAGGTAAAATGTAAAGCTCACTAAGGCCAAGATCTAAATCAGTTGATCAAGGTCAAAGTTTGTAGCTTTTCTATAGATCATACCCAACTGATTAGAGTCATATACACTCACTGCATCCCAATGAAATTCTGTTGAGGACATCAGTCAGGTCTTCACTAGTATCCTTACTTAAGTTTCTATGTTGTACTTCCTCAAGATCTGGTAACTAGAATATGGGAAGCTCTTATTATATGTAGAGTAAGTTTTCATGCACAATTTGGAAGTCAAGTACAGAAAATTACCTGTATGGAAATCATCCTGAAACAATATCTATTTCAACGAGGTCCTAATATCTTCAATGCATCACATTTAATAGAAAGTTAAAAAGCCTGAAAAGGCAAACTATTGTAAAAAGAGGGTCTGACCACCTTTGACAAATTTATATAACATTTCCCATTGCTTGTGTGATGTCCCCACTCTGGGCAAGTAATCAAGGAGACTGAACCCTCACCATTGGCACTGGAGAGGGATGTTCACTTGGAACAAAAATGTATGCACCCAGTATTTCCAGATACAGGTCTCTGCATCAAGCATAATTTCCCTTAAGAGCACACAGGGAACACACACAGTCCAGGCTCTGGATTTTTCTGTCTGTCTCCCTCCAGGTCCCCAATAAGACTCCTCACTGGCACAGCAATAGAGTGGAGACCTCAGCCAAGTGTCCAAGCCAAGTTCTCCAGCTCCCTCTCTGTGAAACCAGTGCTTCTTGTCCCTGCTCCAAACAGCTGACATACACACTCTTTGAGATTTGATTTTCACACACACACACACACACACACACACACACACACACACACACACACACACACACACACACACACACACGCACACACGCACACACATACATGCACACACATACACGCACACACCCACAACACACATAAACACACACAAACACACCTGGGAAAGACTGGCACAGCTTTACTAGCTATGCCCCCTTCTGTCCAGACTATAAGGTAGTTACTGCCACCAGAAATTCCAAAGCCAGCTACTCTAAGGATCTTACAAGGGTAACCAATTATATTGAGCAATGTTAATATAAAGATACATTATAAGAGTTTGGCCAATGCAGTAAGGCTTTTGGAACAGGCCACAGTTTGTCACCAAACAGATATAGTACTCTCAGTGGTTAAAATGTTCTCTAAAACACCAGCCCCAATGAAATGTTTAAATGTATTTAATAATGAATAATAAAAGAACATGAAAATATGTAATATCTATTTATAGTAAACACCAGAGGTTCAGTCACAGGAAATATTAAAATAACACAGATGAATAGATTCACTCAGATATATAAAAACAGTACTTAACTAATCCTACTATATTTTCTTGACTAATTTAAAGAATTACTATTCCCTGGTCACTTACTAGAGCAAGGCAAGCTGAAGTGGATGAGAGATCCTTCTATGTCAGGTTCCAAGAAATAGACTGCCATGAGAATTCAGTCTCACCTAGTATTAAACATCATTTTTGTACTGGATTATAGAATGACATTGTGTACATCTGGTCATCTGACTTCTGGTTCTCAGGCTATCTCCATTACTAGAAACTGCCAGGATTTAACACATATATGTCAATAATAAACATACGTAGAGTTTTGCTCATATCTGTTGCAGCTTCTGAAAGTCATAAAACAATTTCAAACCTCTGCCCTTTCAGAGTAGCAACTAGTTCACCCCAAAGACAATACAGGAAAGCTTCCCAGTACAGACATTTGTCTCTGGCTGAATTGAGAACTGTAAGATGCAATCTTTATGGCCTAAGCCAGGTAATATAATTTCAAACTATTTTCAAAGTTAGATGGATTGAGATTAATCTATTCTCTTCCAGTATCCTCCATTAAAACATATACATTGAAACGGTTACAATAAAGATGTATATTTATTTTTCTGCCCAGTAGGCCACAATGGAGGAACATTTTTTACACATGCAGCTTTGGAAATAAATTTTTCAACACAAGCATCTGTACAAATCAGTTTGATATACAAATGACATATAATTCTTTACAAAATTCCAGCTAGCTGTGCTGGCATATGTGACGTATCAGCTGCCCTGCTTCTCCTGGCAAAGCTGGCAATACCTCATAGCATCACAGCTTGTACCTAGTCCAACATTATAATCAGAATTAAGTTTTCAAATACACTTTGTTCAGGTAGAGAACTAGTACAAATGATTAGGTGTCTAAAGATTTAGAACTGAGACAATGCAAAATTATATAAGTAAAATGCAGACCTAACTTGATGGCCTGGAAGATTGGTTGAAGACACCAGACACAGAACAATCTCATGCCAAGTAGGAGCTTAACTAGAATTCCAGAATGAATCAAACATCTGTTTAAATTCAATAGAATAAACCAAAAAAGCACTAAAGAGTTCAAAAAAGCTATAACCATGACAGAATACAAGTTGTGTTCATTTTACTACTTTTGCCATTGAGCTGGACAGTCATTTGGAAAAAAATTTCTGTCATGATCTACAGAAGTAATGTTGTCAATGTCCAATAAATCAACAAATTCAAAAATAGCCACATAGTAGAGATAGGTAGTGGCCACTAATGTACGAGTTGTTGCAGAAATACTGGTGTTGAAATCATGTAAACCAAACCAAAATGAGAAATAGAATCATTTTCAGGATTTAAAGGTAGTGCAATGTTAAAATTGTTTTAAGACTATTAAAAAAGTACAGAATGCGGCGTAATCTGCAGCATCAACCAATGAAGTGGGTAGTCATCTGCACATAGCTTGCTCTGTTACAAATGAAAGGTAAGATGCTGAAGGGTTTGAAAGCATCGTATATATGGAAAGGAAAATGACTTGTTGATAGAACCCAGTTTTTTGGTATTACATGCCTGGTGATTGTTTTTCTACTCTGGGTGTTTTGAACATATGTGGCACGCAGTCATGGAACACAGGGCTTTGGCCTTCAGCATTTAATAGTCTGTTGAAATATGCTGTAGGAATTTAGTAGAACAAGCATTGAGCCAACTTATGAAATGGAGAGGGGAAACGAAAGTCAGCTTCACTGACTGCTAAATGTGCACAACTAAAATCAATGTATGTTATGACACTATATTTGAAAGTTTATATTACATTATGAAACAATAACTGGAGTTTTCAGAATACTATACATCTTCACATTTTCTTCTCTGCATGAAAATTGTTGAAAATGCTGTTTTCTGTGTCTCTTGCATGACATGTTATGACGTTTTGTCAGAAGCAGTTCTTCATGTAAACATGGGACAGGGAAAAAAATGTATACCAATCCAAACACAATTTAAAGTAAACAGATGAAATATGACAATATTAAATTCTCCAAATAATGACAACCGATTAAAATTTAAGACTACTTTGTATTATGTGTGACATCTTTTTCCATAGTTAGATGAAAACTGTTGTAATGTTATTAAATAATAAATATGAAAATATATCTATAGTTTCATTAAGACTTAGAAGGTATAAAAGTATATTTTAACTGCAGATTTGAAAATTGGAGGGAGTTGTCTTAATGGCTATTTAAGGGTCACAGTTTATTTCCTTGGAAATTGATTTATGAAACAAGTAGTGTCCTGACTTTAAATTTCTGTATTGTTGCTTCTACAGTTCTGGAACTAATTGGTTATCAGATGCACAGGGTAAGCATACTTTGGAAAAGGAGCACCTGGTTGCACATTGGTTCTTTAAATATTCTGCTGACATTTTTTCCAATAGACTTGATGTACATTTCCTGTTACAATGTGTGATCTAGTCTTTCAAGTCCCATATTCAGCAAATTATAATAGTCTTGCTACAACGACATGCACTTTTGATTAACACAATTATTCAACATTTAAGCTTTCTGATCATCGACTTTTCTAGGTGCTTTTTTTTTAACTAAGGAAAAGAGTCAAGTCATCAGAGCAGAAGCAAGTGAAGTCTTTAGAGACAATCTGATTTTAATTAGTTCCTAACCACTGACAAAGCACAAGAGCTAGGAGAGAGGAATAATCTTAACACATTTGCACTTAAACCATGCAGTCGGTGACATGCAGAAATAATTGGCTGATAAACACATTAATGTTCGCTGAGGAGAAGGAGAAAGGATAGTGCTCGGCTGCAGCATGATGGCAAAGTACTCGATATTCTGCTGAAGAAAATATCATTTGGAAATTAGAGAGTGCAGGGCAATGAACAATAGTTTTATAAATAAAACGATATATCAGGTAGAGACTTGGATATAAAACAAGTTTTTAATATATCAAACATTCAGGGTACTTATTTCTGCAGGGAAAAAAGTTAATGGGACCATTCAAGCTTCCAATGGAGCAAACATGCATATATAGCTCCTGAATTCTGTTTTTGATCATTTTATATCATAAAAGAAACACTGAAGAAGTAAAACATATAATGAATTAAACAGTTAAAAGTACACCAATTTATGTGACAGCAAGTGGTATTAACGTTTACATTGTAATGAAGTATATTGAGGAAGCAGGGCCAAGACTGTCCCTGTGTATAGAGAAAGATAGTGAGTGTGTGTGTGTGTGTGTGTGTGTGTGTGTGTGTGTGTGTGTGTGTGTGTGTGTGTGTGTGTGTTTGTGTATCTGTGTATATGCATGCACATTTAGTACTGTGTATCCACAAAAAATGATAACATTTCTTCTTCCAATGGTTGCAGGATAGCAAGAAATGGGGAATCACAAATTCACACCTGGGGTACCGCCTGCATCCTTTATGGACAGGGTTAATCTGTAACATACTAACAGCATAGGCACAAACCCATGACATCCTCTTGCCCCTCTGGACCATATATTGGGTAAAATTGGGTTATATTTGCTAGGCTTGTAAGGGCCCTTAAGCCATTAGCCTAGTAATCTCCTATGAACCTATGAAAGGAGTTGAGTAAGAATTTAAACGATATGGAAGTTGGTCAGATGAGTATGAAGGATATGATACTCAAAATGTTATGGAATGGAAAGACAATGGATTTGTAGGTAACAGAAACTGATGTATAATCAAATCACAAATCCATTTTATAATCCATGTTGCAATCTCTGCTAAATGAGGTTTGGTAACAAACCATTTTATCTAGGGACAACTTCAAAAGGGGTTAGATAAATATATTAGTGGGAGTTAAGTGTGTTTGGGAGATGAAAGGGTTAAATGAAGGCGAGATGATTGGAAGGAAATGGGGTAAGGGTACTGAGGGACTTAAGGGATTTAGTCAAGTGGATTTGGGTAAGTAACCGCATTTTGGTGTGAACTTGCTATGGCATGTTCTACATCTGAGACTAACTGTAGGTACAAGTGGTGAGGTAGGCCTTAGAATGGTTGCCAGTGGAAAAGGTGAGGTGAGTAATTCACACTAACGAGAGTTTTTTTTTTCCTGAATATTTCTCTGAGCTTTTTACGTTCTAACCATAACAGGAACACATTTGGATGATGGGTACCATAAATACCTTTTATCTATTACATCCCTCACTCCCTGTCTAAGACATTCACTGTTTTGCTTTGGGTAAGCACACTGTGAAATTTAGGGGATATGTAAG
This sequence comes from Protopterus annectens, assembly GCF_019279795.1. Taxonomy (NCBI): domain Eukaryota; kingdom Metazoa; phylum Chordata; order Ceratodontiformes; family Protopteridae; genus Protopterus; species Protopterus annectens. The sequence goes on along the minus strand of NC_056729.1, from coordinate 222,676,736 downwards.
ACACTTTTGTCAATGGTAACATGCTATGCAGGGTCTTGCAGGCAACATGGACTGTTTCTTTGGGTTTTCTTCAGGATAAAGTGTACAGGGATGGCTGCAGCTGCACTGGGATTGGGATAGTTTCGGTGGTATGTTGTCTACTGAGGGTTTGTTGTATGGTCACATGGTAGGTGGGCTTTAGTGGCTGGGAGACTAGGGAGCAGATGAGGGTTTGCATTAGGGAGTGCTTTTCTTCCCTGGTTGTGCAGGTGGGAGCACTGGTTTTATTTCTGTTGGTGAGGGTTGCATCCTCTCATCGGTGGGGTGCTGCATTTGTCTAGAGCTGCATTCTGGTGGGATTCACTGGTGGTGTGGCTGCCAAAAAAAAAAAAAAAGGCTAAATTTCTCACCTGAGCATTTTAGGTGGAGGAATGCTTTTCTTGTTAGTCGGGTTGTTTCTGGTTGGGTTGTAAACAGAGGTCATTAGATGGTGGTTTTCAGCTGCATTTCATAAGTGGCATGCCTTATTTTGAGGAGAATGGTTATGGCATTCCCGGTCCTTTAGGTTCCTGCGTTTGATGCCTGCAGCCACTCCACATGTCTGGGTAACAGCCAAATAGTTTACATGTTGGGGAACAAAAATAACTATGCTGCATTCATGTGGGAAGATGTAATGTTAACAAAATGGAATTATTTTCAAGAGTAGGTGAGTGAGAGGACGACTTCAAAAAATGCCTTTTGTCCTTTTGTGGTTTGCTTATATATGTCATAAAAAAAGATAATAAAATATGTACATCATGGTAGGAGTCAATAACAGTGTTACTCCTCCATTTTAGCCCTCAAAGTGAAACGGTAAGGCAGGGGAGAAATCTACTTAAAAGAAAGTAACCCAAAAGCAAGCATTAATGCAAAATGCCGTTAGTGATTTACACACACATGCACACACAGGCGTGCACACACATGCACGCACACCCTCCTCTTGTTCTTTCTGCAACACTGCCTCTTGTTTCATTGTTAGTTCCTTTTCGCCGATGGACTGGGGTTTTCCTACAGGCACTTATAAAATATGACGGATTTTCTTAGTAGCGATTAGAAAGCGAAATAAAGTGCACTCATAGTAGGACAGAAGCAGAATAAAGTAGGAAAGAAAATCCTTAAAAACAATAAAATAACCTTTGCATGCTGAGGATCATATTACAGATCTTATTGTTTTTTTTTTGTTTTTTTTTAGGGGAAGCAGGTGAAAACATACCCTGTGAGATGGAGAGGGGAGGATTTATGGGTGTCAGAAGTCAAACGCAGCAGACCTTGCTGTACCTGGATTAGCATTGCTGTTTTTCTAATGTTGTTACAGCCACTGTTATCTTACCCCTGTTACGTTTTCAAGTCCTGTCATAACCCACAGAAGGACAACAGGGTTGACGATTCAGTGAAGAGCTGATCATATCCCCTGCTATTCAAAAAAAATGGTAAAGTCCTAGGGTTCCCTTACATTGCATACAAGTACTATTTGCAGTATGTTTACTGCTTTCTTTTATGTGTCCCAGATAATTTATTAAATTAGAATGTGACTGGCCTTACCAACAATCAGTCCAAAATGCTGTTAAAAGCAACACAAGGTAATCATCTGATAAATGGCCAATGAATGTGTTTGGTGTTTTGTATTAAGGATTATTTTGTCAATTAATAAGAAATTGGATATAGTTTAGAATGTCTACTCACGGCAAAATCTAGTGTCTGTGAGACCTGCCAGCTTGAAGGCAGTGTTTTTGTATATTTATCTCTTTAGCCATGTGGGGCATGCATGGATGGCAGTGGCACAAGTGGTGTAGTTGCTGATCACTGCTGGTATCTGTGGGAGCCGGCAGATTTCTCTGAGTGTTTCTATGGGTTTCCAGTGGGTTCTTTATTTCTCATATGTTATATTTTTTCTTCCTAGTGCTTGATTAGTGGGGTGGCCCCTAATGGTTGAGTTTCATATGTAGTTTTTTTTTTTTTATTTTGTCAGTGGAGAGGCGTCATTCCTTCATATCCATGATCAGGACCTTGCTACTTGCAGGGTAGTACAGGTTGGTAAAGAGTGGAACATTTTGCAGTGGTAATCTGGTGACTTAATTCATTGCCATTTTGGGGCCATTGTCTTATGATAGGTAAGGGTTGGATGTGAGAAGTTGGAGATATGGGGACATTTCTGGGTTTGCAGCGGGATAATAATAATAACTAAATGAAAAGGGGAGGTCAACGGTATACAAGTAATTTTAACAGCGGTCCATCATTGTTTGCATTTGTCTTACATTAAGGTGTTGCAACTTCTCTTGGTGAGAGGAGGTAGAGTTTGACTGTGGTAGGCCGACTAGCTGCTGGGAGGGAGTAGGAGGTTGCGATAATGGTCAGGTGCTTAACTAGCAGATGCAAGGTAGGCATGCTGCATAATTGTCAAGGAAATGGTCAGTCCTTTGCCATGCTTTTCTGCTTTGAAGTCTGCCATTTGCCATGTTACTTGCCTCACAGGAAGTGGGGTATGCGCTGAATGTTCAAATTTGGCTTAATTTTTGGCCATTTATCATTGCATTATGGTTCGCTGCCTTATTACTAAATCATTCAGCCTGAAGTAGAATGGTTGTCGTTAATTTTATTGTTGGCTAGAAGTCTTGTTCTCGGAATTAGGATTGCTGACACATTTCATATGATTTGCTGCATGCACACATTAGTTTATGCACAGAGTTGGCTGACTGGGCTGATCATTTAAAGGTAGAAGTGCAAAAGAAAAGAAGGGAACCAGATAAAACAAATAATTCAGTTAATAACGGGGAATGTCTTAATGGGTTTAGACATGAGATGTATCACTTGATTGGGGGGGGGGGACTGGCTAAGCGCAGAATGGCCTATTAGGACAGCTAGCCTAGTAATTGGCTATGGACTTATAAATTATGAATCTAGGGAAAAGGGAAATTGGAAAGTAAAAGCAAAGAGTGTTTAGAAGGTAGTAAGAAGAATAGGGATTTTGTAGAGGGGTAATAAATGTAAGGCTCATGTAATTATATTAAAACACACAAGAATTTACCATATGAAGAAAGATTACAAACAGAGAATCTATGGGAAGGAAAGTTAGTATGGAATTTGGGAAATGAGAGATGTTCAGGAATAATCACACTATTCAAGTAAAGCTTCAGAGGTCGCTTTAGTGAAAATGGGAAGAATAACCATTATAGTTTTAAATGGAAGGAACAGTAATTGTAACACTACATGGTGGTAAAGAGAGGGAAAGCTTATTTCATCGGAGTTTAGACTATGTAGTGATAAAGAGAAATATTATAATAATGGGGGGGGGGTGTGACCAAGATGCTAGCCTCTTAGCAGCACAGAATTTAATTCTGCTTATAATATATTATTCTGACAAGCATTTTAACTTAATTCTGAAGGAAACTATTTTAAAGTATATGAGTAGATACATAAATATTTAATAGCAGAAGTGGTGAAGGAAAGGATTAATTGTTTTATGAAGGGGTCCTTGGTGGTGTAGTTGCTGGGTGAGTTTACTGCTGTAACCATTAGTTTTAATGACAGGGGTGGGAGGTAAGAATAGATTAAGGGTTTGACCAAACATTGTCAGGGGAGGGGTGGGGGCTTGGTGTTGTTCTGGTTGCTGCTAGATGCAATTATCAGATTTGGCTAATACCCAGAAGTGACAACATTTTTAAGAGGATGAGAAGAAGACAACTGTTAGCAAGAGAACACATTACGCTTTTTGCTAACATGTCTCTTAAAGTTGGGAATTATGAGTAGCAGAGAGGGGAGGACAGGCAGTTTAAAGGGGTAGGGGTTACAGTAGTGACAGCACATATTCTGATGAATGGGCCAGTGCACTGGGAGCCCTGGTGAGATTAGAAAGATGGTGGTGTTTGTGGCTGGGAGTACTGCTGCTTGGGCACACTGCATGTCATTCAGTTTAGCTGGGGGTATTGGGGACACGTTGCTGTTGTACATTCTGCAATGGTGTAGCTTGAAATGTCAAGCCAGGATATTAATATTGGTTTTCTTCTAATGTACACAGTATCTGTGAATCAAACAGCCCATTATCAGTTGATTCAGTGAGCATCTGGGTAATTTGATAGGTTGATTAACTAAATGATTTAGAGACTATTAGGAGACAAGTTTTTTTTTTTTTTTTTTTTTTTATATTGTGCTGTATAGGTTTTCGATGGAAATCAAGAGGTGATCCAGGTAAGGTATGTCGATATTTACGTTATGCTTTTACAGTGATTAGTTGTCATGGCTTGTGTTCCACTTCACTTCTTGTTATATTGAGGGTCATTGACTTTGTTGCATGTTCTTCCTTGGCTGGGAAAGGATTGATGGTGGTAAGCTGGGTCAGGTTGAGGTAGGGGAGCCAGGGCAATTTAGCGGGGTAGTTTAGGAGCAGGGTGCGATTTGACATTTCCTAACATCATTAAGAGAGTTTGATTGGCATATGCAAAGATTTTACAGTGTTCTTTCTTTTCCAGATGGAAGCAGGCGGACCCTGAAGGAAGTAGCTTTGAGGCAATGGAGTTGACAGGATCAAAGCAATGGGGCTACAGAGTACAGTTAACAGACAGAGCCATGGTTGGTGGCTTGAAGGAAGTGGACGGAAAGGGTATGTATTTTGTTGGAGTGGATGTTCTGGTGTTGTACGGTGGGGTCATGGGTAATCCTACATTATTTAGATTCATTAAGGCATGTTTCATTACTGGTATGTCCAGGTGTGGGGCTGATGATAGGGCTCTAATTTACTTTACAGGTGATGGGTACACTGAATGATGTTTGACTTAACCCTTCCCTTTATGGGGGGGGGGGGTTGTTGTAAATTTTGGTAGAAGGGAGGGGGAACAGCCTAGTCAGACTGGTTGGCAGAGAAGAGGGTGAGGCTTGCCCTCTTCTGACCCACTCTGGTGTTTGGAGGTTCATTTCAAGGATCTGGGAAAAGGAAAGTCATCAGCTGGATGATGCTTGCTAAATAGATAAGCAAGCGGAGGTAAGGACGCTGCTTATTTGGTTAGAAGGTAATTCAATAAATGGTGTATGAAGTGAGACTGGGACGCTGCTTCATAAGTAAAGTAAGCAAGTTGAGACATGGACGATGCTTACTGGTTCAGGATGAGTAAACGTCATGTCATCCTGAATTATTTGGTTCAATGGGTAATTCAATAAATGGGATATGAAGTGAGTCTTAGACGCTGCTTCATAAGTAAAGTAAGTGAGCAGAGGTATGGACGCTGCTTACTGGGCAGGATGAGTAGGTACGCTGTCCTGATTAACATTACAAGGATGTTTATGTGGTGATTAAAATCAACTATACTATGTTCATTGTAATTAATAAATGTTGGTGATCAAAGCTATGTTATGGAAGTTTAATAAAGGTTGTCAAATGTCATTCGGTATGACGTGTTTATTGAAGGGGAACAAGACAATAATCATTATAACACATTCTCGACATGTTCTGATCTATACCATATACACAATGGGATGGATTTACGAAGGCTTGCACGGAGTCTAAGAGTAGTGTAAGACGGCAGACAGCCAATATGTCTGCCGAGCGATCGAGCAATAGCCGGTAGGGGTGTGCATGAGAGCTTCTAAAGCTACTCTTGCACAGACAGTGTTATGGTATGCAAATTACCTCATTTGCTGCTGAAAGCTATGCAAATGAGTTAAATTTGCGATCCAGGAAACACTAACCTGTCCGTGTAAGAGAAGTGTTAATTGCAGAAATGTACTCCGTTGGTAACGGAGTACCGTTCTGTAAATAGCTAAATGGAGCTATGACAGCTCCAAATAAAGGATACATCTAGTTGAGGAAGCATGCCAATGGCCAAATATATTTGCAAATGTTGGAAATCCTTAAAATCCATTTTTTCCCCTGATCGCCAATGTTTAAGCTTAGCGCAGTGCCGTGCAAACGTGCGGCATTTTAAATAAAATGAAAAAAATTGAAAAATAGCCAAAAATGGGCATTTTCACTAAAAAAGCTTGTTCTGCCATGCAGGTGAATGGCAGGCTGAAAACAACACGGCCACTGAGTAGTGGTTGCTAAGGGGGGGGAGCTCAGTGTGAGAGATTTAACCAAGCATTAGGAGGCAATCCTATGCAAATGAGGATAAGGAATGTGAATCCCAATTTTCCCCGGCATGTGAGCCATGTCCCTAGAGTGTAAGTGTAGGAGTAGGAGAGTAGTAGAGTAGAAGATAGGTGACATCATGAGGGGGTATGTCTGAAAGACTGTAAGCTTATTGGAGCACAGTGGCTTGTGTTTGCCCTGAGTTGCTCAGGATTGCAAGAGGCGTGTCTACAGTTGTTCTAGCTGAAAACAAGAAACCAAAGGCGTATGCCGTGGATATATCTGAAATTTCTTGAAAACAGGCACCCAGCGTGTGTGTGCATGAGCGCCTGTGTGCGCGTGTTTGCGATTGTTTGCGCGGTGCTGCCCTGGGCAGAAACAGAAAGGGAAAAGGAAGGAAAAGAAGTAGTAGGAGGTTAACCAAGGAGTACTAGCAGAGCTGTCAGGTGAAATATATCAGAATCAGCCAATTACACAGGCAGTAGACTAGCCCAGCCCTGCCCAGCACTTTAAACTCTGCAAACAGCAGTCTACCCTGTTTTTTTCCCCAAGAACTACGCAACACTGCAGTATACAAAGAGTGAAAACTTAAAAAGCTTAAGAAAGACAAAATGTTAGGGGCTGCTATTGCTATCATAAACCAACATGTGCAAGGTGCTGAGGGTGGTGATGTTGTGAATGCTGCTGAGCAACCCACAGTGAGGAGACGGAGAAGAGTGTACAGACCCAGGATAACCTACAAGGAGCTACATGAGCTGGAGATAGTGGAAAGCTATAGAGTTGACAGAGACCTCCTGCAGCAAATTTTTGAGCTGTGCCAGCCACGCCTCACACACAGAACCAACAAAGGAAAACCCATACCAGTGGATACCAAGGTATGTGTTGGCCTACGAATACTAGCTACAGGTACCTTCCAGAGACCAACTGATGATATGATGGGGGATTCACAGGCATCAGCATCCAGGGTACTGCACCAGTTCCTGGATGCCATGTCAGCACATGTCGGTGACCAAGTATATTTCCCCAATTCCTGTGAGGCATTGGCCAGCAATATGCGTCTTTTCCAGCAAATAGCAGAATATCCTGAGGTAGTGGGTGCAATAGACTGCACGCACATACACATCAAAGCACCACTGGGTGAGTGGGGTAGGGTCTACAGCAACAGCAAGGGCTTCCCCTCCATCAATTGTCAGGTCATGTGCGATGCCCAGGGCATAATAATGAATGTGTGTGCTGGCTGCCCTGGAAGCTATTACGATTTCCACATCTGGCATCTGATGCAGCTGTACCAGAGATTTGCCAATGGGGACATCCCTGACGGTCACCTAGTGGGGGATGCTGGATACTCACTGGAGCCGTGGCTGATGACACCCATCAGAAATGCACACACACCTGAACAAGAACTCCATAATGAGGCACACGCACAAACAAGAAACATTATTGAGCATGTGTTTGGGATGCTCAAGTCATGGTTCTGGTGCCTGGACACATCTGGTGGAGCCTTGCAGTACTCATCAACTACATTTACCCAAATTGTCATGGTATATGCCATGCTACACAATATGATCCTGTGAAAACAGCTGCAGCAGGAACAGCATGGGGCAGGGCCAAACAGCTCCCCACCATTGCCAAGGCCTGCACAGGCACAGCATGACTCAAAGGAAGAACAACCTGAGCCTGCCCCAGTAGGCAGAAGGAGGCGTGCCCAGTATGCCTTGGCCTTGGCAAAGAGGCAACGCATAGCACATACACTGACTCAGTAGGAACTCTAGAAATGACACCTCTCTCTGACTCGCACATACAACAAAAGGGATGCCTAACTTGACACTACCTGTTTTCAAACATACATAGGGAGTGTACTATGTGCATCTGACATAGGCAGCCCTGCAGCACCACCTGAGGCATGACTGCCCTATTTTAAGCAATATAAAGCACTGTTAAGCACATTTTACCACTATTTAGCATATTTAAACATAATTGCGTGGAGCTGCGCACCGCAGTTACTAGCATAACATCAGACAACGTTGAGCAATGTTGGGCAAAGTCGGGCAAGGTTGGGCAAAGCTGAGAAAAGTCAGGTAAACACGCTCACACCTGCTTTACTGTTCTTTAAGCAGTCTGGTCTGCCCAGCAGGAAAATAAAAAGCAGTGACAGGGCTCGAACTCAGGATACTGTGCACTATAGTCACAGTACTGAACCACTAAGCCATGACAGCATTTCACTGGCAAAGACACAGCAGGACAATTGTAGACTAATGCAAACACAAACAAATGCTGTATCATGCCCTCTGAAGAGGCATATGAGTAACTTCACACCAAGCCTATGCAGACAGATAACAGCAGGCCAAGCAGTGTGATGTGGGTTGGGAAGGCTATGAAATCACAAACTAATATGCGTGAAATTGGAAGCTAAGATCTGTAGTATAGTAGTATGCCTCAAGCCAGTATGACAGGCAACAGTACAGACTGAAATGGAGTACCTGACATAGCAGTGCAGGCCTAGCAAATGTGTATAAGTGTCAGGTGAATCCCTCATCCTATGTACACCCACAGTAACAATCAGGTGTGCCCCCCGGGTAGAAATGTACAACTAATAGCTGTCTCCCTTGTATTCCTCTCTCTTTTGATCAACACATTAACATCACCATCAAATCAGTTAATAGAAAGATAGGATCCTTATACCGTATTAAACCATTTCTCACCCCATCAACTAGAGCTACTATTGCCCACTCCCATCTTTTATCTACTCTCTTTTATGCCTCTCCTATCTTCACTAACCTCAAGAAAACTAACCTAAACAAACTAGCAACTTGCTACAATAACATTGCCCGCTTCACCACTGGTAACCCTTTCAGAACCCATCACTGCCTTAACCTGAAACTTTTAGGCTGGCTAGAACTACAAAACTGTATCATAATCTCACAACTTACTATTGCTCACAAAATTCTGTACCAACCTGATAACACCCCTATACTATCACAGCTTTTACTCCCTTATAACAATCTTACCTCCCTTTGTTCCTCTTGTAAATTCTTGACCAAATCTATAAAGGCTCACAACTTAGCTGGTGACTCTTTATTTACTAATACTGTAGGCCGAGTATGGAATATGCTACATAGGGATATAACTCTAATCACATCCCTACCCCTCTTCAAACAAAAAATCAAACTTTACTTCCAAAATCACTGGCTTTGCTCATGTAATACGCCAGACTGATTTCTCCCCCCCCTCTCTTGACCTTTAACCCTACTTTGTGCTTAATATTTAGCAATTTCCTTTCTTTCTCCTTCCAGTCCTTCGATGCTCTGACCTACTCCTCTCTCCTCTCCCATCTCCTCTTGTTTGTCCTTTTCTTTTTCTTCTCTTACTCTTAACTACTGTCTCCTCCCTCTATTTTATCTAACACTTCTCCTCCTACTTCTCCTCCCACTTGTACTTTTTTCTTATTATAGCTGAAGCTTTAAGATATAGCCTGTTTGTATTAAGTAAGATGCTTTGAAACTGATCTAACTCTAGTCATGACTACTATTGAGTATATGCCTTAATTTTTGTTGATTTTTTTTTCACCAAAATTTTTTTATTATTATTACCAATTTTTATTACAAATTTCCTTCTTTTCATTTTTTTTTCTCTTCTATATGTTTATTAATATCATGTCTCTTTGTTGTGTTTTATGTGGAGCTTTTCTCCCCGGGCCTCTACTGAAAATGGAGATATATCCAGCTAGACTAGCCTGGTCAACAAATGTAAAATAAAATAAATAAAATAAATGTAGAAATGTTGATAAGTCTATGCAAAGTGACTCATGGAAGCCCTGCAGGCACAGTGTGTTTCCTGTCAATGTACAACACAAAGGTGAGCCCTGAAGTAAAAACCAACTTGATTTTTCACACACATATAGTATATATGTCCATACTGGGCATGCTCACACACTTTAACACATTTCAGTCAGCAACATACTGAAAGGTCATACTGGGCGTGCTCACACACCAACAAATTTAGCAAATTTCAGTCATCAACATATTGAAAGGACATACTGGGCATGCTCACACACAAGTAAACAAAGCAAATGTCAGTCAACAACATAATGAAAGGTCATACTGGACATGCTCACACACTTAGGCCATGGCTGAGAACAGCAGTGGGCCACACATCTGGCAGTTGCAGTTCTTACCCCAGAAACTTGTCACTATTCACCAATCCTGCCTTGCGCACACAGTTATATGAAAACAGATCCATATAAAATATTGGACTCCTGTCATAATCAAACTATGTACTACAAGTACTTAAGTTGTTTAAAGAAAATGAAAATTCAACGAAGATCAATAAATCTCCGATCAGTATCATCAATAAACAATGAGCACTCCTAACATTATCCGATCCATGTTCTGGCAAAAATATTGTCAAAGAGTCCATAGAGAACCATGAAGCTTTCTTTCACTATGTCATAAATATCAATGTAAACTTATATATGTTCTGAGTCAGTGCAAACTGTAAATTAATACATGTACATGACTGACATCGCCAACATCTTGTCAGACAGGTTCATACATATTTACCCCCCCCCCCCACACTGGCAAAACGACCCATTATCATACCTGGAGATTGTGAAAACCCAGAAATCACATATACAATGGTTAAACACCACTTTCCAAACCTAAAAACATGGCATATATGGGATGACATGGTTTCCCTAGCTGTGTCATATGTGAACTCCAAAACAAACAGACCCTGCACCTGAACAGTCTGTTGAGACTTACCATGCATGAGGGAAAGGTTGATAGTTTAAAATATGGAATTTTAGGGAGACCATCTGTCTATAGTGGTGATAACATCACCAATAAACTTTTAGAGTTAGAGACAAGGATGATTCTCAAGTTCAATACCCTAAGGCCTTTTGGTTTAAATTTAGAATTGGGCATATGATGGAGTTTGGAAATAAATAAATATTTTATACATATATATTTATACATGAATAAAATATATTTCATTAAAAATAATTTATATATGATGTATAATAATATTGTATTTTGTTTTTTATAAATTAGTTTAAAAATATATGGTTTAAAATTTGTTATTCACTAGGTCACTTTAAAAATTTTTTTTGAGTGTATTAATTGGATAATTGTTTAATTGATTGTTTGATTCTTTACTATAAAAGCTGACAGTGTGCAGCCATTAATTGTGATCCTTGAAGGCGAACTGCCGAGGTACCAGATCTTACAATAAAGTGAAGAAAGGTATTGGCTGTTTGGTGTGTTGCTGATCTATTTTGCTGTTGCTGTGTTTTGTCAACTGTTGAGACTTACCCTCTGTACAGAATATGAAACTGTTGAATGGGTTACAGCAATGTTTGGCACACTCCACAAGTGTTGGTGCACAACAGACCATGGGAACTATTGTCTTATAAACCTACTAAGCCTGATCTGCAAGGCCATGGAGTCCATCATGATGGAACTCATAAACAGAGCTATTGGGAGCCTACAAACACCCAACCCAACCCATTTTGCTTTGTTCAGGGGCAGATCATGGTTCCCAAACCTGCTATACTGTTTTCAAGGCAGTCACCCAGGACATACATCAATGAAATGATCTACACACGTCCCACATAGACCTTGAAAAGCCCTTTTTCAACATCCCAGACACATGTCGTATCCACAAAATCCCCAACCTGTGCATAAATATGTATGTCAACTGATGGATTGCCAACTGGGGCACAGATAAATCCCACAAGGTAAGAATTGTGGTCTCCTTTTCAAGCTTGTAACAACTGCTGTCCCCCATGGCTCATTGCTGGGACCCCTCCTGTCTGGTGTATGCTTTTCAGAAATACAGTCAAACACATGAGGGCTATGTTTAGCAAAGTTTGTGGATGACTGCAAAAAAGTTGTCATAATCAACGTTTGGGACAACAGAGATATCCTTAAAAAGGGCATCAGTCAGACAGATGTGTTGTCAAAATTATGGCCTCGAGCTACAGTCATACAAATACCACATAGGTGCCAACACCCTAAATATGGAGGTGATAATAAGGGATCTATGGACACATGTGGATAGTCATCTCTACTTCCAGAAACACATTCACAAAGTGGTTAGAAAATCATGCTATGTGTTCCCACAAATTGCCAAGGTCTTTGCATGTAGGTCAAAGGAGGTTCCCGCTACTCATCAGTCATCAGACCTGTCAGAGAGTACCACAGCACACTTGCGATAAATCTGTCTAGGCACCTTCAGCAGCTGGAAAGACCACTGAAGTACCTCAACAAGAGGATTAATGGCCTCAAACAGTTGCCCCATGCAACAAGACTGAATTTAACTCAATATGTACTCTGTTGCATACTGTTTACTCAGGAGATCTCTGCCTAACAGACAGGTCAATGTCCAATGCAGAACTGATGCACATGCGCTATCTGAAGAAAACCCAAGCTCACTGTACCACATGCTCTAGGGATATCATCATCACAACATTAAATAGAACATGTTGGAGGGATACATTACTAACTCACAGACTTCCCTTGCTTTGGAACAGGCTCCCAACCGACATTAAGCTGAGACCCTCACTGACACTCTTCCAGAGGAGCCTTGATGAGTGTATGTGAAACTGAACTGTCACGCCATAGATCACTTCATCAGCTCTACTACACAGTGGCCTAGGGAACCAAATCCATGGGTGGTGATAGCTGCACACTCTGACCATACTAATATATGCCTTCAGGCAGATAGCCTATAACCTACCTATGTACCTGTATATATATATATATATATATATATATATATATATATATATATATATATATATATATATATATATATATATGTAGGGGGAACATAGTATATAGTATAATAAGCCAAAGATGGATGGGCAGAGATGTTTGTAAGAGGGTGACCATGACAGGGAGCCATCCAGGACTGTCCCACCAAGCACACATCCAAATGGCACGAAAGACACGAGGTGCACATCTCTCCCACTGTACATAACAGCTACCAGTATCTGTAAGCATTACAGCATATGTGGTCCATGTGTCTGCTGTACAACATGACTGTACAATGAAGTACACATCTACTATCTGTAGACATGTACCTGTCACATAGGTTCATAGGTATGTAGTAGACTATCTCCACAAAGGCATATAACAGCCTACGCAAGTTGTGCAGCTTTCACCACACCATTGGGTAGTCTCCCAAGGCCTAGTTCTAATAGTTAGTATCCTAAGCTCTTTTCGAGTGGGGCTGCTGATGTGATGCCTGGCATGAATTGTCTGTTTCCCATCCACTCATCAAGGTTCCAATTGAAGAGTGTCAGTGAGAGGTTCTGTCTGATGTACATTGGGACTCTGTTCCACAGTAAGGCAAGTGTCTGGGATGGTACTCTATCCCACCAGCATGTTGTATTCATCGTTGTGGTGAGGTTCATATCCCTGGAATGTGTAGGGTGACTCAATGTTGTTATCTGTAGATGGAGCATGTTCAACAGTTATGTGCTGGACATGGCTCTGTATGTTAGGCAGAGTGTGCCTCTGAATAGGCGGTACGCAACGAAGAACAGATTTAGTTTTACCAGTTGTGTTGCATAACACAACTGCTTTAGGCCAGTAATCCTCTTGGTGAGGTACATATGTGGTCTCTACAGCTGCTGGATATGCTAAGTCGAGTACATCCAAAATGGTGCACTGTACTCAATGATGGGTCTGATGACGTAAGAGTAGAGTGCCAACACTACCTCTTTGGATCCTGATGCAAACCCTTTGTTGATGAGGTGGGCCACATAGGTTCTCCCAATCACTTTGGCAACATGGTTGTCAAAGGAAAGATGACTATCTACTTGTGTCCCCAAATCCCTTATCACCTTGTAATTTTTAAGGGGGTAACACCTATGTGATAGTTTGTGGGTATTTTGTTTTCAACAAAGAGGATCACTATGCATTCCTCCACAGTGAGCTTGAGGCCATGATTCTGACACCACACATCTGTCTCATAGAGTCCCTTCTGGAGAATTTGTCTGTTGTCTGGGGAATCTATTATGGCAAACACTTTACAGTTCCTAGCAAACTTAGTCAACCACATCCCTCCTGTGTTGGCATGTACATTTGAGAAGTCTATACCAAACAGGAAGGACCCCAGGACTGAACCCTGGGGGACACCAGTCGTTACCGGTGTAGAGTCTTACATGTAGCCAGCAACTCTTAATGTGTGGGATCTATCTGTGAGCCAGTTTGCAATCCATCTTGTGATGTATGGATTCATGGCCAGGTTGGTGAGTTCATCTATGATACCTGACTGGGGAATGGTGTCAAAGGCCTTAGCAAGGTATAGGTCAGCTGTGTTGAGCTCATTTCAATCATCTGTAGCCTGGGTAACTGTCAAAGAAATCCTCCCAGTTCAGGAGGCGTGCTCTACATTTGACAAAGCCAAACTGGGTGTGCTCAACTGTGTGAAGGTTCTCAATCTCTGTATTGTTGACTACCATTATGATTGGCTCCATTGCCCTGCAGAACACACTCATCAGGCTCATAGAGCATGAATGCCAAGGGCTTTTTCTGGCCCCACCCCTGTGGAGTGTGAAGAATATTGCTGTGCAACCTTCTATGGGTACATATCCTGTAGAGAGCATGTAGAGAGAGGTGAAGGTATCCATGATGAATATGGATACATCCTCACCCTATGTGCTATGATTCAGGTTCTGATGCTGGAAGGTATGGAATGAGTAGTATCCTGGTAGTGCTGGTGTGCTGTCTGGAGCCTTGAACTAGGTTTCTGTTACTGCACAGATATCAATATCCTCCATAATGAGAAGTGCCTCGAGTGTGTGCATCTGGAGGCTGAGACTTCTGGCAATGAGTAGCATTTAGCTCACTTTGTGGTTATTTGTGTTGGTTATGGGGTTTGGTTTGTCCTGCGTGACTGGTGTTCCACACCTGAAGTCAGCGCTTCATTGGTCCCATCTGACCATAAGCTAATTACCCTACATATCCACATTCTGTACCCACACCCCCATTAAGGAAACCATGTTAAAAAATGTCTCCAAAGCCAACTTCATGCTTCTTAAGACAGAAGTGCTGAACTGCAGAACACCCATGCAGATGGACAATACAGTTACGACTACTGAATCCTTCCCAATTGCACTTTATAAGCACTTACATGACTGCATGCATTGTGCTATCCCAAACAGAACCAAGATGCTATCCTCCAAGAAAAGGAAGCCAATCTGGTGTTCCCCTGCCATAAACAAACTGCACAGCAAAAGGAAGAAAATGTTGCAAAACAGGGTAAAATCCCATGAGTGGATGAGCTCCATGGTCAACATCAGTAAGAAGCTGTGATCCCTGATAAAATCCTCCAAAGCTAGTTATGAATACAAAATCAACACTGATTCTAAAGACACCCAAAAAGCATTCTATAGCTATGTCAAGAATCTCAATGGCAACACTCAGATCTGCTCTGAGTTACAGCACAATGGCACTAAATATACAGACCCAACTGATATTGCCAACATCCTGGCAGATAGGATCAGTGCTAACTTTACCCCCCGCTCACCGATGAAAGAGCACATCTCTATAATGGAAGTCTGCAAAGTTGCTGTCATCACGGCTGCACAGATAAAAAACACTCTCCAAAGCCAGGAACACAGCATCCATGGGATCAGATAACTTCCCAGGCGGTGTTCTACACAAACTACAGAACGAACAGGCACCACACCAACGTACCATGTTCAATCATAGCCTCACCTCAGGCTTTGTGCCTGCTGAATGGTGCACAGTGACAGTTATCCCACTACACAAGGGCGGAGACATCACAGACCCCAGGAACTAGTGCCCCATTAGCCTGATGAAACTGCTCTGCAAGGCCATGGAATGTATCATCATATAACTTATAATAAAAGACATTGGTAATCTTCAAACTCTGGACCACAACCATTTTGGGTTTGTAAAATGCAGATCATGTCTCCTAAACCTGATAGATATCATTGAAGAAGTCACCAGAACCATAGACAAGGGTAAGGTGGTTCACACAGCCTATGTAGATCTTGCCACAGCTTTCAACACCATCCCTGACTCTGGAATTATAGATAAACACACTAAACTAGGTATAAATTGCTGTGTCACAAGATAGGTTGCCAACTGGCTCACTGACAGAACACACACTGTGAAAGTAGCAGACTCCAAGTACAACTTTGGACCAGTAATAAGTGCAGTACCACAGGGTTCAGTCCTGGGTCCTGTCCTGTTTGGTATCTACTTCCCTGAAGTAAACTTTAACATGGAAGGTCTGTGGCTAATGAAGTTTCCAGATGACTGCAAACTAGGAGCCATAACTGAAACTACTAAAGATGTGGACATCCTACAAAAGGGCATCACTGAGACAGATGCCTGGTGTCAAAGCCATGGCTTCAAGCTCAATGCCAAAAAATGCATTGTCATCCCCTTTGGTAAAAACTCTGTAACATGAACTACAACATAGGCGGTAGTATACTTAACACTGAAAGTGTGATAAGAGACCTTGGATCACAGGTGGACAGTGGACACACCCGTGATAATCACATCCCCACAGTAGTCAGGAAATCCTTCTATGTGGCACACCTCATCACAAAAGGTGTCTCATCCAGAATAGAAGAGGACATTGTTACCCTCTACTCATCACTCACTAGATCCATAATAAAGTACAAGGCCCCTTTTGCTATGTACCTCACAAGACATCTACAACAACTGGAAAGCCTGCAGAAATACCTCACAAAGAGCTTTAGTGGCCTGAAATACATGCCATACACAGACCGTCTCAAAATGCTCCTGCTGTACTCTCTCGCGTATCGCCTACTCAGAGGTGATCTCTGCCTAACATAGAAAGCTGTGTCAAACACAGAGCTGTTGGACATGCTCCACATAAAACACTCACAATCCGTCTGATCTTCGGCCCCAAAACCCAGAGCGAATTACAAAAGGAAGGGGTGTATCCATTTACCTTATGGATACCCACACCTTCAGGTTAGTGGCACAGCATGAGGCCTTGGAGACCATGCAAGTGCAACTAACAGTGGGCAAAGCTGCTTATAAGATTGTAGCCTGCTACAGATCACCTACCTTGTCCCTGGAACCTCACTCAGTATTCCTGAGAACAGTGGAAAATATAAAGGTCCTACCAAACACCATTATATGAGGAGATTACAACTACCCAAACATTGACTGGGAGAATTACTCATGTACAACGTCCTTTGCCCAATGCTTCCTAGAGTTTAAAAACTCAAATGCCCTGGAACAGCTGGTCATCATGCCCACTAGAGGTGACAACATGCTGGACCTGATCATCACCAACATTGAGTACAAGTGTTCCACAACAGAGATAAACCCCTCACTGGTAATATCAGATCATAAAGTAATCACACTGGACATCAACATCCCACCCCCCCAGTCAAGGAAACCACTGTGAAGAAATTTTCAAAAGCAAACTGCACACTTCTCAAGACCAAAGTGGAAAGTTCCAAAGCCCCTTTGCTATAGGATAATGCTATACAATCTGCAGAATCATTTACAAGTGCATTCTATGAGCATCTACAGGGATGCATGGATCGAGACATCCCAAATAAAACCAAGACGCACTCCTCCAAAAATAGGAAACCAATCTGGTGGTCACTGCCATAAAGCTATACAACAGAAGGAGGAAACGAACACATGATAAAGCCAACTTCACAAAAGGAAAGGCATTACTTATCGTTATTAGGAGGAAACAATGATCACTCATAAAATAATCCAAGGCCAGTTTCTAAAGACAAATTGCCAAGGAATGTAAGAATAACAACCACAAAGCCTTTGTTAACTATACCAAACATTTAGGTGGTAACTCTCAAATATGCTGTCAGCTACTGCAAAATGGCAAAAAATACACTGAACCAACTGACATTGCCACATCCTGGTGGACAAGTTCAATGCAAACTCCCCCCCTAATCACCCCCAAAAGGGCCTGTGTCCATACCAGAAGAATGCAGAGCCCCAGACTTCATGGACATGCAGGTAAAAACAGCCCTCTTCAAAGCTAAGAACACAGCATCAATGGGACTGGATGGTGTCCCAGAATGCGTCTTACACCAGCCCTAAAAGGATCTACACCCTCATCTACATTCACTGTCCAGACTCAACCTTACCACAGGCTATGAACCCAAAGAATGGCATATAGCAACAGTCATCCAGCTCCACAAAGGTGGTGCCACAACAGAACCTGGAAACTATTGGCCTATAGACCTACTCAGCCTGGTCTGCAAAGCTATGGAGCAAATTATCATGGAACCCATAAACAGAGACATTGGGAACCTCCAGACACTGGACTCTACACAACTTGGCTTTGTTAAAGGCAGATCCTGCCTCCTAAACCTAGCTGACTTCTTTGAAACAGTTACCAAGGACACAGATGGAGGTGAAAGTAGTCAAAACAGCCCACCTGGACCTCATTAAGGCCTTTGACACCATTCCCCACTCTGGCATCATGGACAAGCTTACCAGCTTGAACATTAACACCTATGTCACAGGATGGGTGGCCAACTGGCTCACAGATCAAACAAACATGTTCAGAGTTTCGGGTGCCATGTCCGACTCTAAACCAGTCACAAATGGCATCCCACAGGTCTTGGTCCTGGGACCCCACCTGTTCAGCAGATACTGCTCAGAGGTACAGGCAAGCATGGGAGGAGTATGGCTGAACAAGTTTGTAGATGACTGCTAACTGTGGTCCATAATCGACTCTGCGGCTGACACAGACATCCTCCAGAAGGGTCTTACAGAGACAGATACTTGGTGTCAAAACATTGCCCTCAAGTAGAATGCCAACAAATGCATAGTCATCCCCTTTGGATAAAACAAAGTGCACACAAATTACCACATAGGTGGTAATCCAGTATGTATGGAGAATTTAATTATGGACCTGGGGACCCAGGTAGATAGTAAACTCTCCTTTGATGATCACATTGCCAAAGTGTTTAGAAATTCCTTCTATGTAGCCCACCTAATGTAACCCAATTTGTCTAGTCTGATGATGTCACCATCCTACCAATATACCTGTGGAAAAGAGAGCTCCCAGTAATGTATATGGCACATTGTGTTAATGCATACTCCTCTAGTATCATAAATTAGTTAGGTAGGGGTTTGAATCCTGCACTTACCAACTGTATGAGAATGGGTGTGTGTGTCTCCTTCGAGAGGAACAACCTTTTTGAAGACTACTGAAACACCTTAAAAGTGGTATACTCACCTTTGTCAAGTCTGATGATGTCACCATCCTACAAATATACCTGTGGAATAAAGTACTCCCATGTATGTGTATAGCATGTTGTGTTAATGCGTACTCCTCTAATATCATAAAATAGATAGGCAGGGCTTTGAATCCTGCACTTGTCAACTGTATAGGAGTATATGTGTGTGTGTGTCTCCTTGAAGAGGAGCAGCCATTTTGAAGACTACTGAAACACCTTAAAAGTGGTATACTCATCTTTGTCAAGTCTGATGATGTCACCATCCTACAACTATACCTGTGGAATGGAGAACTTCCAGTAATGTGTATAGCGTGTTGTGTTAATGTATACTTTTCTAGTATTATAAAGTAGTTAGGTAGGGGTTTAAATCTTGCCCTTACCAACTGTATAAGAGTGTGTGTCTCCTTGGAGGAAGAGCAGCCTTTTCGAAGACTACTGAAACACCTTAAAAGTGGTATACTCATCTTTGCCAAGTCTGATGATGTCACCATCCTACAAATATACCTGTGGAATGGAGAACTTCCAGTAATGTGTATAGCGTGTTGTGTTAATGCATACTTTTCTAGTATTATAAAGTAGTTAGGTAGGGGTTTGAATCTTGCCCTTACCAACTGTATAAGAGTGTGTGTCTCCTTGGAGGAAGAGCAGCCTTTTCGAAGACTACTGAAACACCTTAAAAGTGGTATACTCATCTTTGCCAAGTCTGATGATGTCACCATCCTACAAATATACCTGTGGAAAAAAAAACTCCCAATAATGTGTATAGCACATCATGTTAATGCATACTGCTCTAGTATCATAAAATAGTTAGGTAGGGGTTTAAATCCTGCACTTGGTGACTGTGTGTGTGCTCCACGTGTGTGACACCATTAGTCAATATGATGTGGGTTTTGCTTTTACTACTGTATGACATATCACAATGATAACAGTATGTGCATTACATGTCAGGTAGCTGTGTGGCAAATACATATACATACATGTGACCTCAATTATTTCATAGGTGGGAACCCTGCTTTCTCCATGAACACATCTGTTATTTTTGCCAGAGTGTGCTGCCACTTTCCAGACCTTAGGTCACATCTGTATGCTTGTGACAAGCCTAGACACTGCAGTGATCCCTGGCCTACGTCATCCATTTCACATACACTCATTATGGTTTCTATTGAATAGTGTGAGTGGGGGTTTATGCCTGAGGTATATTTGAAACCTGTTCAAAAGCAGCAAAGTCTGTCAAAGATTGCTATTTATTATAGGTGTGCAACAACCTTTGTGGACATGCATGCAGACCCCTTATTGCTTATGTGATCTACAGAGGGATTATCAAAGGAGAGATGACGTAACTCATGGCTCTATGTATACATCGGTACCTGTTCAACATTTTGGGGTTTGCTACCTATGTGGTATTCTGGGGGTACTATGTTTTGTAAAAGTGGATGATTATGCTTTATTTGGCTTACAGCTTTACAGCATGGGTTTGACACTAGGTATCTGTCTGTATAATACCCTTGTGGAGGATGTGTGTGTCATCTGGAGAATGCATTATAGCCCACAGTATGCATTGCCAAACATGGCCAGACATATCCCTACGGTGTTTGCTTGTACCTAAGAAAGCTATATGCCAAACAGGAGTGGTGCTAGGACTGAGTGCAGGTGAATACCACTGGTTACTGGAATAGAATAATACTTGAAGGCTGCAAATGTTACTGTGTGTCCTACATCTGTGTGTCAGTTGTCAGGACATCATCTAACAATTGTTTATGGTCAGGCTGTTGAGGTTATGTATACTACCAGAATGCAAATCAATGACAGATAGTAACAGTATCACTCTATCACCCATAACACAGTGTCAAACCGTGTCATACACATATGTGTACTCAAGTTCCAAAATGTGTGTAGTACAATGCATACTGGCCACCAATAGAAACTATGGAGTGTTAACACTGTCTAATACAGGGCATGTCACCCGCCCATGTGTTCAATATGCACGTACATGCAGATAGAGCACCGCAACCATGTTCACAAATGTACACCTGCAAATCTGTGCTGCACACATCCCACACATACTGTCCACTCTCTAACACATGCTGACAAAACTACACACATCAGCCAAGTGGCACATGGGCAGACAATACACAATTGGAATAAACACTGGTGTAAACAATACTACATTGATAATTATAGCTTTAATGCATCATGCCTGCTCAGCTACACCTTCAAGGATATCATTACACTTTACTGCTGACAGCATGCTAACATTGCTATTCTGTTATAAAGTCACCCTGTACATCAGCACCATGTCAGCCTGTTCCTGCATCAATGTTACAGATGACAGGAGTTGGCACAGGTTTCATCATATGCACAGGGTGTGTTGTTGGTTTGCCAGAGGCCTACATTGAGCCATACAATTGAAATGTGTGTGATTGTGTGTGTGTGAGGGCCAAAAGTACTGTTATGGGCCAATGTGGATGTAATGTGTGTGGGTATGTGTTTGTCCTAGGTGTCTGGTTTATGTGTGTGTGTCTGCATGCACACAGTTCCACCATGTGGCTGCCATATACGGGGATTTGTGGGACAGCTACAGACTGTACCTGGCAGGCTTTACAGATCACCGTCTCTGGCCACGGATACAGGACCTGTGCCTGGCAGGGGTGCTACAGACAGTATCAGGTACTAATCCAGACTGGGTTCTATCCTCAAAGGTTGACATATGTACACTGGATCCAGGTCCCTGCTGGGACTGGTCAGAGCCATGTGCGCGTGGTCTTCTAGGATGTCTATGGACAGCCCACCCCCAACATTGCTGGGGCTGGTACTGGCACTACAGGAGCAGCTATGACTTGAAGGAAGTCCACAGTGACTGCCAGCTGATGATGTTGCTGGCATATGTCCACATCGATGTCTCAACTGTCCCGCACTGTCCTGACACATAGACATGACATTGTGGAGGAGACATGTAATGTCTCACCCCAATGTCTATCAATGACCTAAGTGTAATTACAGATGGCACCTGCTAGGTCATGGATACTGTCATTTAAAGAGGTGTTATGAGCCCTCTGTGCCCTTAGTCCCTGTCTGATGCACCGCTCCATACATGAATGTGCCTCCATGACAGCCTAGAACATGCATGTGGTAAGAGTTGTGGCACGTCTTCAAGGGGCATGATGACCAGCAGTGCTCTGACGAGAACCCCTGGACATCTGCCTATGTGGTACCGTTCCAGACATCTGGCTATGGCTAAAGTGAAAGAATGCTGTGTCCTGATGCATGTGCCATAGATACCACACTGTCCTGGCCATTGCCGACTGCACACTGTCCCTCTGCTAAGGACATTGGTGATGATGGATGTACAGGCAGTATGACTGTGTGTATGGATAGGGTGGAGACTTGTGTACTGTCAATTGGTGGCCCAACAACAGACCCTGACAAACATGCCTGTGCCTCAACACACCTATCCTCATTATCACTATTTGTGTCAGTGACATCAGGTTCCAACCTCAGCACCTGTGAGAGTAAAACAGGAAACACACTTTAAGACCTGTACATGATGTCAGAACACATGAACACATGCACACATGCACACAAATGCATGCCTCACTAAAGCAGACACACACACACACACACACACACACACACACACACACACACACACACACACACACACACACACCACCAGCTATCTCAGAACATACTCAATAGCAGTTGATAGTGGGGGTACAGTATCCCAAGCCAAACAGTCATATCACACATGTCAGCATGCAGGACATGTGTTGCTCAACAGTATGCAGTGTGAGTGTAGAAAGTCCTTGTCACTAACAGTATACATGGCTTTGATGCATGTGTTTTGTTGTTCGGTGATTGGCCTCCCCCTGGAACGCAATGTATACATGGACACAACATTGCTGTGCAAGTATTAAAAACTCTTTAATATACTGTGCACCATCACTCACAGGTATACATACTATGGCTGGATGTGTATCTGTGTGTCACATAGATGTACAATTCTGATTAGAGCCTCTGTGTCTTTAGCAAATAATTGTGGACACAGTTTTAGCTCATGCATGATGTGTATACACACAATATCAGTGGTGCATGTATAACTGATGGAATACCATTGGTCCACATAGCCAATGTACAATAGCTATTGTGAGTGTAGGTCATATTGTGGACATGCCAGTGTCATCCATAACATGGCATGCTAAAACACAGCTGCATATTTAAACATCACACATACCCAATGTGTGTCATATGACCTAGCCACTCAATTTCATTACAAGACATATATGTGTCAGTTGTGCAAATGGTGATTGGTATGCATATTGTTTATAGGTGCATTTGTTTGCACACACATAACATGGAGGTGTATAGCAATGAAAGCTATGTGTAGAACTGTGGTTACAATAACTGGATGGGGTGTAGTACCATAAGCCATCATCATGAAGCATCTTGTGGTCACTCAAGGCTACAAATGTGTCCCAAACCAGCACCTATCATGCTGTACCAGAACTGCACTACCATGGCTACATTCACCATTTCACAGCCAGTTGTTACATGGGTTTGTAAGGAGGCCAATAAGGAGCATTGCCTAACATGAATGTGTTGTGTGTTTCAGAGTGTTTCACTGCCCCATGATAGGCCTCTACCCCTCTGATATATTATGTGTGCTCTGTGGATGACATTTGGGATACTGGAGTGTGACTTTACAGAGGGTTTATGAATACTTCATGTGTAGCATGTTAACATGTCCTGTGTATGACATAGTTGTGTATGTTGTGTGCATGTGTATCAACTCTACCTATCCAATGGTCACTACAGTGTAGCCACATTTGTTTGAGATGGTCTGTGTACTGCATGTGTTTGAGGCAGCTAATCACATTACTGAGATGTGCGTAGTCTCACTGCAAACATGCACAGCATGCATTATGTGTAGGTGTGGTACATGTGTACATGGCCTACACATTAACTATGACATGGACTTTTTATTTGCAATAATAAATGTAGAACACACTCACCAGCATGTGTCCACTGCCTTGCTGTCACATCAGAGGGACCTACATGGATATGGGACAGTTTGTCAGTGGCGACAACTATGGCATTGCTACTGTGGGTTTGCAATCATACAGTAGTACAACAGTTTACATTCATAGACCTACAGATTATGTTCCAAATGATCAGTATTGCACAACAACAGGCTCCACATCTTCTAACTAAACAGTATACATCTCACATATGCATGATCTACCAATAGAGGTAACAGTAGTCTACAGATATGCCATGTTACCTGCACGCTCCATGTGTTCTTGCTGGGTGGCTCCAACCTCCATCAAGGTAAATGTCTGCTGTTGTTGTTGTTGGGCAGGTGCCACCAGGCTCAGGAGCAGCTCCTCCACTCTGGTGAGGGGGGGTGGATGTTAACCCCACCACCTGTTGCAAGCTGTTGTCTACGGACATCAGAAGCACGCTGCCGGACATGTCTAAGTAAATCACTGCAGTCATGGCGTACCTGCTCATATGTCCGGTTATGCATGCCTATGTCATTTACCCTCCAGACAACATCTTGCCACAGTGCAGTACACTCATGCTGGTCTTGGCTGGTTCTCGAGAATAGTAGGCTGTAGTGCTGAATCAGACAGCTGGTAATAATGCCATCCTCAGCACCACTGTAGCTAGGATTACAATGGTGAGCCATGATCCCTGGAAGACAAAGAAAAAAAATATGTCTGAGCAAGTCATATGGCACACTTAACATTATACAGTACAGATATCACTGAACTTCCATATATAGCAACCTATTAGCTGACTGAGATAAAACACTTTCAATACCACTTATCAGTGCTCACCCCACAACTGCTTGAAAGTGCCTGGCACATTCTATATAATAAACCATGTTCTGCACAGCAACAAAATAAAATCACTATATAAGACTATACAACAGTACATGTCACACTGTATGTGACACAATGCACCACCTAGCCACAGCAGGTATACATCAAGTGAATGCATAAAGAAATATGTTATCCATCGCAATGTTTGTAAAGTCCAGTTACAGTATTACCATTATACCACACAACTTGTTTATGGCAAACCCGTGGCCAAAATATGTGCAAAATTGTGACTATAGGTGGCATACTGCTGTAGTAAACTATAAATGTTGCTAGATAGGCATTTATATCTTGTAACACACATATGACAGAGGACATGTTACAGGCATACCCACACACACATCAGACATAATTACAAGACACAAAGGTATGGCAACCCAAATAAGTTTTACATGTGTACCATACAGTACTGTGTGTCAGTACTTACAAAACCTTAAGCCTGAGGAATGTAATCTGTGAGGACTACAGGGACCACACAAAACAGTGGTTCCAAGCAATGTGGACATAAACCATACTTTGCTGTTTAGGTCTACAGCTTCAAGTAGTACTACAGTTCATACAGGATTTGGATTCAGCATCAGTACCAATCAATAAGCATACATGTAGTGCTTTAGCCTCCAATAACACACCCCAGTTAACACCAAGGGCCTACATCAGACTGTATGTCATAGTGCTTTATCTGCCTAGCAACAGCATACACAGCTTTTGCTGGGATCAAAGCAAGGACACATAATACCATGACATAAATAGTTTCCCACTAAGCTATCCCACAAATACACATCTTTGACACATTCACCAACACACTGACCATCACACTCAGTCAACTTTACATAGAATCTATTGCAACAAGTAGATATGGGTGTGTATGACTATATATGCCCATACATGTCAAGCAGAGTGCCTCTTTGGTCCTCTTCAAAAGGAACCTTGATGATTGGATGGGAGAAAAAAAATTCACCCCGGGGATCACGTCAGTCACCCTGCTAGACAGGGGTCCAGGGAAGTAAATAGTGTGGGAAGAAATAGCCAGGGAATTGTTATGGCTAGGCTTGTATAGGCCCTAGGGCTGATAGCATAGTACAAACCTATGAACCTATGATTCTCTCTCTCTCTATACACACACATATATATATTTATACATACATATACATATATATTTATACATACATATAGGCACATATACAGTCCACCTTTCATGGTGGGAATATCAATTATACAAAGGATGTGAGGTATACAGTAATGTAATAATATCGCACAGTCTTGTGAGAAATACATTGAAAGTGTTCTCAGCCCAGGTAGCTTTAGCAGGCCTCACTGGCTGCAACATTGCAAACTGAACAAAACACACACAGTGTTTAACCACCACATGTCTTATACCAGCACTGTATGCTGTCTTGTTTGTCACACAATAAAACCTACATACAAATATGCACATACCAGCCTTCACCAACATATATATGTCCACCCTTCACAAACAGTTGCAATATTCCCTTGCTCTATGCACATATACAGAGGTTAATATATATGACACATATATA
Organism: Protopterus annectens; assembly: GCF_019279795.1. Taxonomy (NCBI): domain Eukaryota; kingdom Metazoa; phylum Chordata; order Ceratodontiformes; family Protopteridae; genus Protopterus; species Protopterus annectens. The sequence continues at coordinate 222,650,009 of NC_056729.1, read as the reverse complement.
TATCTCCGTATGTGTGTGCCATACACACACAAGGTCCACACTGTTGTAAGTCCCTGGACCTCACAGCTGAACTGCTGGGCCTTGCTGCAACATGAACAGGTGTCACATGTGAACACACAGTAACATTAGAGGGGGTATATATAGCTACAAATGCTAGATTAGCATACCAGCCTGGTACAGCAGTTGCCAGTGCTAAGCTAAACTTTAATATGGCTATCATGCATGTGTTACTCTGTCACAACCATGTTTATATAAATGTTTGCGCTAATCCCCCAAACAGCCATTGTCCACACTACTGTACAGAACACAGATAACATAGATCAGATGTTTGACATTTAATGCTGAGCTACATATTTCACAGTTATGTCCCACTGCACACAACTACACACTGAATTGTCCATGGCAGTAGTTAAGCAGGACATCTGTGCATAGATACGTACTGCTGCCACATATGAATGGTTCACATTATGTACAGTACTCTTCAAAAACATCTACTACATGCCAGTAAATACATATCTGTTACATACCTTTCCTTTGTATGAGTTGGTATTATTTATTTTCCATTTTCCTTTTGCTTTTCACTGTCTCTCTCTCTCTCTCTCTCTCTCTGTCTCTTTCTCTCTCTCTCAGTCTCTGCAATACAGTGATTGAGTTTGTGGGAAGCAATTACAGCCTGCTTTTATAGGTATTTGCACATGTGCATGTGATGGCCTCTGCACCAATTGGTGGCCACCATTTGCTAATTACATGCAGCCTGCTGTGTGGTAATTGCAGTAATCACTGTCATAGCAACCCAATGCCATAAATTGCTAACTCAGGTAGGCATAGCCCTTTCAGCTTTCCAAAATGGGGATCATGCTTGCGTGCTGTGGACATCATTGTTTAAAACAGAAGGTTGGTATAGTTCTTATATCTGAAGCCAGGGGTGTAGCCAGTGATTTGAATGTTGTACTCAGATCTGAATGTTGCTGCTTCCAGTACATACTTGTCAGTGTAGAATTGTACTCACCCTTCCAAATGCTAACACAAGATACATGGGAGTATGTACTTTCTTTTCTAATTATACAATTAACTACTATACAAAAGTAGTTATTGAGATGTATTCTTTTGGCACATGAACTGTTTGTGAACTGCTATACTGTGAATATTAATTTACTCACTTCTGAACAGTTTGTGCTTTTTTAGTACTGACATTAGCACAGGCTGCTCAAGAAAACTGGACAAATTTCAGTACTGAGTATGCCTACCTACATCCTTGGTAGACCCTGAACAAACAGGTATATTGTACATCTGGGTAGGGGTGCAGAAGTACAGACAGCATTATGTATTATTGTGTGAATTTTATCTTGCCGGACTTAATCTGTTGCTGTGTACCTGTTAGTTTATCAAGGCAAGTAGTCTGCCTGTGTAGCTCCCAACTGTGGACCTATTCAGATGGTAGCCAGAGGTTAGCCTGTTATTCTTTGACTGTGCACCACACCGGTCTTTTCAGCACTGGAACAATGACATTGTCACAGTTGGTTGCTACCAGTACATGGCTACATCCTTTGGTATTTCAGTGTTGTACTCCTACATAAGGGTATGCTTCTGGAACTCCTTCCAAAGCTATGTGCACAGTGTGTAACAGCAGAAAAGCTGATATGCCTGTGTGTTTCTTCCTCTGCCAGGCCTCTCAAACACTCAGGTACATATTTGAACAGACTCAGGGAAAAGTAGGTAAAAGTGAGGTACACCTTTAAAATATTAGAGACATTAAGTTGAGACTTTGAGAGAACCAGAGCATATGGATTAATACACCTTTTCTGATGTACAAGCAGTGTCTAACTCTTACTTATTGTCATTATTCATTAAGTGTAATTCTCCACCTTTCTGCCTAACATCAGTACTTTAAAGAGGGATTCAGAGGGACACAGCTAAAATTTCTTTCAAAATCAGGGACATCCCTGAAGATTAGTCATAGTTGGGAAGTATGGCCTCTGCCCTAAACAGATATGCCAGCGTTTGTCCTGCTATGATACTGTGTGGGGGTTGTAAAGTGCTGCTGTATCATTATTTCCTGCTAGAATGGCTGGTTCTCTTATCACAGTCATGTAATGCAATTCCACAACAACTGCTGGTAAAGATCCACAGAACAAGATTTGTGTTATGGCATTCCTATTTTTTCCTTTACATTCACTCATTCTGATGCAGGATATATTTATTTCAGCACCAACTTGTTGTATGTCTACCATGACTTAGTGGTACTTCATGCAGCTTAGTGTGTATAAGGTCCGGGGTTGGAGCCTGACAGAGGTGTTTTATTTTGCTGCTGAGCAGAACAAGGGCCCTGACATACAGAGTGACTAAGGCACTTTTAAGCAGTTGTAAGTGGGTTTGCACAATGCTTAGCAATGCTTAGCTAAGCGCACACAGGTGCACACTCGTGCAAACATGCTAACTACTGCTTAATAGTGCTTATGCCTGCTAAACCCCATGCTTATTTCTTTGAAAGAAAAGAAAATGGGGAGATAGGACAGTGGTGAAAAAGGGGCACAAAGAGGGAAAGACAGTAGGGAAAACAGCTCGTGATGTGCAGGACGGGTGTAGGGAAGGTCCATAGTTGCCCATTTCTTTAACAGCAACAGCTGTGCATATGCAATACATTTGGAGGGAAATATGAAACCTTCAACCCCTGTGAGAGGGGTGAGGACAACAAAGTATGTTGTACTGCCAATTAAATATCAGTTTATGTGTCCAGCAGAGATGTGTGCAAAATGGGCAGCTATGTATGGGGCGTAATTTATTTTGGGAGCGGATTGCCCTTTTTTTTCTTCAGGTGAGAGTGGAATGTGGGGTAGGGGAAGTAGGCATATTTGGGGAGGTAAACAGACAAGACAAACAAGACTCATACAGAGGCGGAATATGTCACATGTGGTGGGTGAACACCATTGACGGGGAAGGATGTTTGGAAATCACAAGCCCATGAGTCCACAGATGGCAACAGTGGAACTGAGATCCCCACCCATGGGCAGTCACCACTGCACCTTCACAGCCCAGAGGGTGGCTGCACTGGGGTTGCATAGGAGGGGCAGGCTTACCCATGAGTTGTGCCACTCGTGCCTCAAACTTGGCATAGAGGATCAGCGACAGAACGCTCGTTCTCCCTTACGCACCACAGCCTGGACCGTCCAGAGGGTGATAAGTGGCCCTCCTCTGCCCCCGATTGCATGGGGGGGGACGAGCCCCATCCCCTGCAGCGCTTCCACCCGAAGGTGGCACAGGATCAATGGATGATGAGGGCCCAGGCTGGCCACCAGACCTGCTGGTGCCAGGTGCCATCGCCAGCTGAGGTGGGACAGGTTGGTCCACTGGGACCGGCCTTCCCATACGTTCTATGTTTAGGAGGATTTAATGAAAATATGGGTAAGTAACAGTCAACAGCATTCCCAATTAGTTATAACAGCATGCAGAAGTATTCCCATTAACCCAACACACCAGAGTTCCTATAGTTGAACAGCAAGCATGACACATGCATATATAGAACAACAGTGGACATTACAACTGCATGCAGGTTTAATTGATGGCAACAGGCCACCATTATTGTGGTATCTGAACAGGGCACATGCATCAAAATAAATGCAG